>NC_055974.1:13019677-13083746 GCF_018492685.1 Alosa sapidissima
AGACGTAATAGACCATGAAAAATGGATTCTGTGTCGACCTGGTTGTTTGTGTGTGTGTGTGTGTGTGTGTGTGTGTGTGTGTGTGTGTGTGTGTGTGTTTGTGTGTCTCTGTGTGTGTGTCTCTGTGTGTGTGTGTGTGTGTGTGTGTGTGTGTGTGTGTGTGTGTGTGTGTGTGTGTGTGTGTGTGTGTGTGTGTGTGTGTGTGTGTGTGTGTGTGTGTCTCTGTGTGTGTGCAACACCTCAAAGTGTTCAAAGTGTTGTTTTCATGTTATGCTGTTCCAACACCCCCCCCCCTATGCACAGCAGAACCATAGGGTGCCTGTTCCACCAATGCGCATTTCAGACTCATTCTGTGGTCAGCTCACAACGGCAGCACTGCTTGCAAGTGAGAATCCACAATTGCATTTCCTGTTTACATCCAGAAAAGTGGAGACTAGATAATCACCCCTACACACACCCCACTAACACATTCAGTATATAGAGACATTCACGCCATACATAAACTGAAACACACACACACGTACTGTGCATGTGCATTTGCTCTCCCTAGACAGGATTATCTTCAACCTCACATCCATCCCAGTTGCTTACAAATAAATAGTCACAGGAAAGAAATACACAGTCACCTTCATTCTCCTCCGTAAGGCTGGGTGATTGCACAAACTGATTTAGACACAGATAGACTATTACTTCACAGCTAACCTGCTATTTTCTCCTTTATTGTAAAGTTCTCTCTAGAGGCACTTAAGGTGGGAAGATCCACGAGAACTGACAACCAGGTGCACGGAGCTGTCGTACACACACAGACACTCGTGCTCAAACACACACACACACACACACACACACACACACACACACACACACACACACACACACACACACACACACACACACACTTGTAAATACACACATATACACATACACACACACACACTCACACAAACATGCACATACACACATACACACACACACACATACACACACACACACACACACACATACACACATACTCACACACACACACACACACACACACAAACACACACACACACACACACACACACACACACACACACACACACACACACACACACACACACACACACACACACAAACACACACACACACACACACACTTGTAAACACGCACGCATACACATATACATACACACACACACGCACAAAGACAAAGACCCAAATACACTTCACACAGTGCAACTCAACAACTCAAGGTATCCCAACTAGATCCACTCAAATCTCTTTTAAAGAATAGCACAAGGTCAAGGACACTTCTGAGTCATCACATACCCCTTAAACAAGTGAAGGGGTGAAGAACTGGGGTGGGGGTGAGGAGGGGGGGTCATTGAGCTCTCCTTTAGAAACACACCATCATGTGTGTTGTGTGTGTGTGTGTCTGTGTGTGTGTCTGCGCGCATGTGTGTGTGTGTGTGTGTGTGTGTGTATGTGTGTGTGTGTGTGTGTGTGAGAGAGAGAGAGAGAGAGAGACAGCTCAAGCCCTTGTCCCCTATGTCAGCCATGGCAGGATTGTAAATAATGCCTTATTGATTGAAGAGGACCAAGAGGGATTTCCTCAGCAGTAGTATTTACTTGCCTCTTCAGGTATATACGGCCTGTTGAGACGGAGGACTCGCGCCAGCGTCAACACCAACACCAGCCCCAGCGTCACTCCTCCATCCCATGGTGGCCATGTAATTGTTTATGGATCTGGCTAAATGAGCACGGGCCTGCGATTAAGGCAGGTAGGACCCAGGGGAGGTCACGCTAATAAGCAGGAACATAATCAGACCCTGAGCATCAGGGCTCAATTTGTGTCATTCCCAGAGATGGTCAGTGTCTGCGAAGCTTGGACATGATTGTTAGCTCGAGATCTGATGGACAGTGATGGTATGTGCCTGCAATGGCAATGATTTTGTTTCGTAAGAAGAAAAACAAAACATGTTATAATAATAATAATAATAATAATAATAATATTTAGACGTCACAGGATAGCAAACCTAATGATTGCAGTGGCACATGATAATGACATCAATAATTGGCCTGGTATTACAGGTCTGCAAAGTAAATTTCACATTTCACATTTCATTCATGGCATTATTGACAGCATCTCTCTATAAAACATACTCCTGTTGAAAATATACACCTCTTCCAGGGGAACACAATGGATTGGCTGGCCGTTAGCCCTGAAAGCCACGGAGACAGAAACATTGTCTACACACGGGAGCCGGGTGGCGGGGAAAGGGGGGGGGGGGGGGGGGGGGGGTGGAGAAGCACTTTTAACCTGAAGAGCCAGACAGGCAGTCATTGCCAATCAATGGCCGGGCTGCAGGAGGAGGCTGTAAGTATTCCAGACTTATGGCCACGTTCGAGACGTCACAGGGCCAGCTCTCCTGGGGCCCCTGTGCCCCGCATTGAATGCAGGCCACAGAAAATCGAGCAATTCCTTCTCCCCACGCACCCGGCTCTGCTCTAAGAGAGAGAGAGAGAGAGAGAGAGAGAGAGAGAGAGGAGAGAGAGAGAGAGAGAAAGAGACGAGTCGCTGGGGTTATTTGGTGCTATTTTTACAAGAAACGGGTTGATTTGTCTTAGGCCATTACCGTCTATTACCAGTGGAAGTCTCCAGGAAAGGAGGTGGGAAGCGGCAAACGCTGGCATTCTGCCTAAAGAGAAATCAATGAAACAAATTAATCCTTCGCAGGCCACAGTGACACTGTAATCCATCATTCAGGGGCTGCTTTTACACACCGAATCAGGGAGAGAGGGTTGGGAGGAAGAGAGAGAGGGAGAGAGAAAGACAGAAAGAGAGAGAGAGAGAGAGAGTGGGAGACAGAGAGAGAGAGAGAGAGAGAGAGAGAGAGAGAGAGAAGAGCCCCAGGGGAGAAGGCAGACAACCACGCACACTGAAACGCAGAAGCAATGCTTAACCTCTTTCTTCATTTACAGACCTCAACACCGACCCGGCGCTTTAGGGCTCCATCCCATTTTCCCCTCCATATTCATCATTAGCTGATCGCTAACGCTAACACCAAACTAGTTGTTGTTCATTTCAAAGTATTTATCAACGCGTGTTTTGTCTTTAATTCCAATATGCAATTGTGATGTTGAGGAGCTAGGGAATAATATGAGAACATAGGAAAGGAAAGAGAAGAGGGGGAATGCAATGGAGAGAGAGAGAGAGAGAGGGGTCGGCAGGGAGAACCGCAGTGGGGGTGTGCATTGAAAACAGAGATTTCTATCCACCCACCATAACCTCACCATGTGGTGTTGCATTGTTCCGAGTGACACACATTTGGGAGCATTGTTCCAATCATCATGGATTCGGGAGCGCTCAGGATTCCCATGGCTTCCTTGCTCCCTGATGAAAGGGGCAGGTGTCTCCGCCCGGAGCACTGGGGACATTCCCAACAGTTGGGGGAATGGCGAATGTAAAGGAACAGTTTCTCTCTCTCTCTCAAAAAAAAAAATTCCAAACGCAAAAAAATACCAGAGGGGTTAAAGCTCAGGACACAAAAAAAAAAAAAAGCAGCCGATAATATATATGCCACTGTGGCGCGTCCCTTACGCAACCAATGAGGAATTGATATCTGAGCACATGATCACATCACATGATCCACATGAGCAAAACATCCAGTCTACAGAGAACTCTACACAACAATGCCCTTGATAAAGCATGTGATAGCAGACAAAAGAACAGAACCTAACTGCAGGGGAGGACTAGAAGAGGAGGAGGAGGAGGAGGAGAGATCTAGGGGGATATATAGGCATATGATGTTTTCCTTCATTAACCTATTTACATATTTGATATTTCTGCATTCTAATGTCTGGACTTTATTTTGCACGTAAACATAATCGGGGAGCAAAGATGTGGACAGGGCACACACACGTGCGCGCGCGCGCACACATACACACACACACACACACACACACACACACACACACACACACACACACACTCACAGACACACGCACACACATCATTGACACAGAAACCCTTGACTTCTCCAGTGGTGACTTGTGGGTTCCTGGACCAGCTTGCCTTGTCTCTCTCTGTTGCCCCATGCCACACATCTGTTCAGATGAAGTCTACCTGTACGACCTACATGCATCATAATAAAATGTGTAAACAGTCCCAAACCCCAGACATTTTTGTGTTTACATTTGCACGTGTTAGCATGTGTCTGTGTCTGTGTGTGTATATGTGTGTCTGTGTCTGTGTCTGTGTCAGTGTGTTTGTGTGTGTGTGTGTGTGTGTGTGTGTGTAAGGCAAGAGAGAGACAGAGCGACACTCTTTGTGGGTTTGGTATGCAAGAAAAGAAGGTCCAGTGTATGGCTTTGTTATCATAAAAGGGTCTTTCTCTGACAGAAGGTAGGGATCAGGATATTCCTCCAAAATGCCGCTGTGAGGAAGATTTTAGTCTGCCTTGGTGTACATTCAAAACAAATAAACTAATAAATTAAAATGAATGTCTTAAATATTAATTTAATGACTTATTTATAGATATTGTAAGTGCCTGTGACTGTGTCTGCATGTATGTGTAAATGTGACAAAAGGAAAGTTATGAGGATTTATTCCTCCACACTATGCTATGAAATACTTAGACGCATCGGCACACACACACACACTCACACACACACACACACACACAGACTCACACACACACACACACACACACACACACTCACACTCACACACACACACACACACACACACACACACACACACACAGACTCACACACACAGACTCACACACACACACACACACACACACACACACACACACACACACACACACACACACACACACACACACACACACACAGAGGAAAAATCCAGCCAGGAAATCCCAGGCAGACTGCTGCCCTTAAACATTGGGAGAAAATGATAGCATACACAGCTTCCCAGCTGTTAGCTGTTGGCCACATTTTTTTTTCTCTCACTCCCTTCAAATATAAATGGTTGCTGCTCTGCAGAGCATTAAATTAAAGTTGTGCCTCTAATGCTGGCATTTGTCGAAACCTAATGTTTGGAAGAAAAGCGATTCCTTCGGCCCTCCCCCCACAGGGACCAGGCTGTGGGGAAGAGTGATGGGTGCCTTCCACTTCCCTTGCAGACTGATACGGCAGATAGTGAGACAACGAGAGAGAGAGAGAGAGAGAGAGAGAGAGAGATGGAGAGAGACGGAGATAGAGAGAAGTATGCTCACAAAATACAGTGGGACAGAGATATGGATGAAGCGATGATAATGTTTGTGCAAGCACCAACAATAGTATTATTGTGTGTGTGTGTGTGTGTGTGTGTGTGTGTGTGTGTGTGTGTGTGTGTGTGTGTGTGTGTGTGTGAAAGAAAGAAGGTCGCTGAAGTGTGTTTGCACAACATATGTGCATGTCCGTAGTTCAACAGTGTCCACTAGAAAAGAGTGAGTGTATATTTCCTACCAAGTATGCCCTGTTAACCTCTCTTTTCACAGTATAATCACTACTCCAAACACTCCAGCCACGCTCTCCTCCTCGTTGTACAGTAGTTGATTCCCCAGGGGGCTTACTGTGACCAATCTCTCGAGCAGACCCAAAAAAGCACATTCTTTAGTGTTATTATACAGTCTGCTTATAGTGTGGCCTTATAGTTATTAAACACAGCACAAGATAATGACAGTGAAGGCACAGAGATCATTGCAAGGGAGTTACTGTGCATAAGGCTGTGTCTTTAAGATGAAATGCGACAAAAGTGCAGTCTTTTATGGGAAGTAATTTGTGGTGCATGTTGTTTTTTTTTTTCTCAGAGGAGTGAAGAATGCTTGGAAAGCTTTGTGAAAACTCCACAGGAAGTGATGTCGGTAAGCAGGTCAAAGAGAAGGTTTGTGGGCTGGGTGCTGCACTCAGGCCCGGAACGAAGCAGACAGCACATCTATGAAGCCAGAGAACGCTAAGCTCGGCACCGCCAGAAAGGAATATGCAGGGCGCACATTGCCCCCCCCCCCCCCCCCCCCCCCCATCACCGTTTAAGCGCAGAAGAGTTCGCTTTGTGTCTTTGTGTTGAGATCTCGGCACGGCAGTTATGACTGAACCATACGCAAACCCATACAATGGTGAGGAGCATTATGTACAAATACGAACTGTTTTTATTAAAAGAAAATAAAAAATATCATACCCACGGTAAAAAGGGATTTTTATGGGAATATGTAAACCTGAAATGTTGCTGGGGTTTATGTGTTAACATAAGTCATTTCATTGGTGAGAAACAGATTCAATCATAACTTTACACTGTGTTTTCTTCCATACAAAAGGGTATAATTGCACTTACCAGAAACTCATTTTGACAATGTATGTAAGTGATAACTGTAGAATTATTGCTTTTAAAATTTTTAATGTTTTTTAAGCCCCACAATTCAACTTTAATCCTTGAAAGACTAAACCCATATTCTATACACATCCTGAAAAACCACCCCATGGGGAGTTTGTGGTAAGTTACTACTTCATTCAAATCCAGAGTCCATACTAGATTTCTGTGTTTTATTAAAAACAAATAAATATAACAGATGAAAAGGACTTTATTGTGAAAAGTTACATTCACTCAAAACAACAGATGTACTTATCATACAGTAGAGGACAGTAAGAAACCAGACATCAAATAACTTCATCACAGGTTCAATGAGGACATTGTTAATATGCTTCATTTCCTGTTAGTGCGAGGATGCTGATGTATGCGCGAGATACTATGACAGGCGGTGGGGGCTGCAATTTCGTTTCAGACCACCCGGATAGGCAGCCAGCCGTCTCAGCGGTGGTGCCGGTACAGGTGTACTTACGGTGTGTGTCAGTGATCTGCCGTCATCGTCACAGAGAGAGAGAGAGAGAAAGAGAGAGAGAGAGAGAGAGAGAGGGTGGTGAGCCAGCGACTAACCTACAGTCTCTGAGATGGGGGTCACGTGATGCTTGTGAATCAGCACTTGTGGAATGTTGTGGATCACGGCTGCAGAGATAAAGAGAGAGAGAGAGAGAGAGAGAGAGAGAGAGAGAGAGAGAGAGAGAGAATGTGAGGTCCTGTAATGGCTGTTCCTCGGTTAACTGATGCTCTCGCTCGCCCTGCTAGTAAATGGAATCATTTCATGAAGACAGACAAATTCTCACGCAATCGCTTGAGGAGCCATTTGTTTTGCAAGTGTGGTGCCTGCTACTGCAAAAGCCATTGCCATCAGCAGTGTACAAATGACACAACCAAACACATCAAAAAGAAACAGGAGAAACATGTCTGTTAATTGCAGCAGCAGATTCAGCTGCTGCTAATGATGATGATACCAATGATAATGACATCACATAATTAATAGAAAAAAATCAATCAAAGCAAACCCCTATTGATCCCATCTCCATGCATTTAACATGTGTAACACCCCTTCCCCCACCCAGACACAGGCAGTGTGGACACAAACAATAGAATCATTTTTTTGTTATAAAGGAGGTCACTGTACAATAAGCCACCAATCATTTGCATATCAATTCAAAACATTGAGATTTTCAAGCACAATAATTACCATATCTATCCACACGTGTAAATAAAGAAAGGAAGAAAGAAATAATCATCAATTCTGGGAAAAGAACGTTCTCGTCACCTCTGCTAACTTCTCAGCAGACGAGCGCCCACTCGGCTCGGAGCCACTCGGCTTGTTGCCACACCACAACCACAGTGTGACAGAGGAGCCGGTGTCACAGCACTGGGGGGGAGAGTGATGGCAGGGTGACAGGTGTCTCATTTTACTATTGATCTCCCTCCCCAGCTGAGGAGATGTGAAGCTCCCGCTATCAGACCGTCCTCGGGATCACTAGTCAGACACAATCTACACCTGTGTGTGTGTGTGTGTGTGTGTGTGTTACGTAAGATGGTGAGGACATGGTGTCATGTTAGACAGAGGAAAGAAGAAAAGAGGCAAGAAGGAAAATCAAACTATGGATATGATCAGTTTTTGTGATTAAAATGTATTGATTTGCAAAAAAGAATTATTAATAAAAAATAATAATAATAATGATTCATGAGAGAGGTAAAATGAGGTCACAATCATATGGTTAGATTGCATTTTAAACAGGTTTTGGCTACTGTGGGTCACCCTATAATCAATCCAGGACTACTGGTTTTCATTTTGCTGAATCAAGGACTAAGTGACCCTACAGTGGAGGCCAGTCACACTCTGACCATTGTGTCTTAACCTACAGAGGATGGCTGGAAATTTCACAAAGCAGACAAGTGAACATACACATAGACACATAAATAGCTTATTTTGATATCAATACATGCAATGCTTTACATACACTTGATGGTGTAATTTTAGGTAAAAGCGTGTTTTTGTATGCACTGGCAGGTTACATCAATGGAAGGACCGTTAGGGCAAAATATAAATCAGTACAACAATGTCATACAAGAGCATGCACAGCCGTAGCACCCACCACACTCAATACAGGATAAGAACAAGAATATAATAAGTTAAATAATGTATAATTAAATAAAGAACAATACCAGAGATGTGTTTTCCTGTGGATTCAGAATGGGTAAATGAGTGAGTATCCACAGTGAGGTCTTTAAAAAAAAAGAATTTGCATTTAATATTATTTTATTCATCAAGTATTATTATTATTATTATTATTATTATTATTATTGTTATTATTATTATGTTATTATGAATATAATTAGTAGTATTAGTATTATTGTTATTATTTGACGTCTCTTTATTTCACCAGATTTTCCATATTTTGACCGTCCATTTCCTTACATTCATACTGAACTGAATGAAAAATCCCAATTAAGCGCCAGCTGTGTTTGTTAGTTTTAGGGACCATTGTGGATAGGTTACTGCAGGTGAGTCCGCCCATGCCATAGTACATGATCTTGTGTGCAAATGACGGTCATTTCACCTGTGCTGTGTAAGCCTACTTTTGCCCCCTCTCTCTCTCTTTCTCTCTCTCACTCGCTCGCTAGATTGCTCTCGCTCCCTGTGTGTGTGACCGTCTGTCGATCTCTATCACTGCATCTCTAATCTACCTTTTAATTTCAATAGAGGTCAGACGTTTGGAAAAAAAAATACTTAGGCTAGCTTGTCTAAGGTCACTTCTAAAATCTGTAGCAAATAACAAAAACGCTTCCAACTCCTCAAAGTTCATAATGTATTGCTTAATTTATCGACTTAAAAAATCGTCTGGATATTAGTACACTGACTAAGATGATTTATTTACATTTTCCGCCTCTCCCTAAACGGCCACATAAGTCTGTCATTATTTCACAGTAGATTTGCCATGGATGGTCCCATTGTAACTTCTCAGCTATATCGTCTACCTTCTATTTAAGTTGGATTGATATCCAAGATCTGCTGATACCAGTGAAAAGTTCTTGGTTAGCCCTGTTTTTGCCATTTGTATGTCATGCAGAAGCGTTAAGGTGGACTCCGAAATAGCAAGACCTTGCTGTTTTAAAGTGTTAATGGGTTTACTATCTCTGTGTCCAAGATTGTCCAAGAAGTAATTAACACACATGCTCTAGATGTTGGTTTTGTAAGCAATAAAGCCGTTACCTCTTAAACGACTGATATTCCCTCTCCCTATACTCAACCACAAGCTAATTGGAGTGGTCATTTCAGTTATATTGTCTGCAGTTATGGTCCCTGTCTTAAAACGTGATGATATGATATTGGTTTGTGGACTGAGTTTAAGTATATAACACACACACACAAATGCGCGCGGGCGCGCGACCACTTCCACTAAGAGAAAGAGAAAGAGAGAGAGAGAGAGAGAGAGAGAGAGAGAGTGTGTGTGTGTGAGAGAGAGAGAGAGAGAGAGAGAGAGAGAGAGAGCGCATGTTACCCTTTCTACTTTGGTCTGCCTAACTTTACTTTAAATACATCAAATTAATTATGCCGATTCGAATGTGAATTTACAGTGTCTAGTTTCAGGCAACTTAAGATGCTGTACCATACAAAAACACTACTGTCATTCAAATTGTCAGTTGTTAACTGTTTATGTTCCAGAAAATAAACTGAAATATTTTCTCAGACTTGATTCTCACACCGGTAGGTCGGCGTAAATGTGACCCATGAATATTGGTTAGGTCCCAGCCGTCACACTTGTCTCCATGGCTTGGCGGTAACCATACTCATTATGTTACATGTGATGTCCAAGTCTTAATAGATCACTAAATGCCGGCGCGCGTGTGTGGCCTAGGCTTCGCCGTGTCTGTATACGGGTTTAGCCTGTAACATTAGAAATTCTCTATCAGCGCTACTGACACATTGCAATTGCTACCAAAAATATTAAGTGCCGCGGTTTAGATATATTTTCGTTATTTCTGAGGAATACCTCGCCCATTAAGCCTGATCAGATTATGTCTTTTGGAAGTTGGTGATCCATAGAGAAATCGGGAGCGGATAAAAGGCGATTTCAAGTGACCTCTCGTCCTTTTCACACCAACCCAGGCCCCAAAATAGTTAGGGATCAGACGGAACAAAAGCCCCCTTCTCGACCCTTTCAACTCGCAACTACTCAAAGCGAGGGGGCCCATAACAATCCAACACATTCAAGGACCGCAAAATGTGTGTTTTAAGAGGCGCAGAAAAATGTGCTGCACCAGTTGACCCAGGGAATATATACATGCACGCAAACACACACACACACCTATATTTTGCATGGATGCATACAGTATATGAGCATAGCGACTACTAAGTTTTATATCTGCAGTACCAAGCATATGGCCCTGAGATGGCCATTGGCCACATCTAGAGAATAGGCCTAATGCTGAATCCATTTATCATCACACGTTTAGAATGGGCTTGAAAAGTTGTGCCAGGTTCTTTAAATGAGACGTAGGCAGCTAATATAGGGCTAATCAGATAATCCCCAGTTTGTTGTTTTTTGTTAAAATTGCATGTGCACATTTTTAACCATATTTTAACCATATTATTAACCATATTCTGAATATTTCCTATTCGCAACATATAGACTATGTATCAGAAATTGAATGAATACAATGCTGACTGATATTTAAAAACTGCTGTGATATGACATTTCTATTATTTTCAGTAATCAACTCCAATTAGGTTATTTCTCACCTGACTGTGAATGCACACTCTTCCTTACTATTTTGCTATGCAATGAGAATTGTATCAATAGTTTAATTTTAATATGCCACATTTAGTCAGGAGTCAACAAAGCCATTGCATTTAAAATGGTAACATATGGGGACTACCCTAATGAAGAAAATATAAAAGATTAACCTACATATCAATTCGTCAATTTAAAGTGAATGCTACTCATTCAGTGCAACTCCTCTGTAGAGGGGATGCTCAAGGCTGACACGTAGGGTGTCTCGCTGTTTTATGGTTTCTCTGGGTTGGCCCTGTGTGAGTGAACGTGCCTCTCCAGGCACCCCAGGACGTTTTCAGATCTTCGCCGGAAAAAAAAAACCATGCGCACCAGAGCGAGTTATTATTGTTTATCTCTGAGTGTAAGCTATGCTGTGTGTGTGAAATTAAATCAATACATGACATCTCTTGATTAAAAAAAAAAAACTAGAGCAAATAGTTACCTGACTTGACGTTTCATTCACACAGTTGATTTTAATTATTTAAAAAATATATACGTGGCCATTATATGTAAATATAGCCTTCATTATATTTACTGCTATCTAAGGACAGCATTGAAAAATACAATTTCCTAAATTACTATGTATATACTAAATATATTACAAAATATTTCATCAAGAGAAGATAATCTTTGATGTTTTTTTTATTGTCATCAGTTTATATACAGCTGAAATAAAATAAGGCAATTCTTTCTATCATGGCAATAAGGCAATTCTTTCTATCATTATAAGTGTTCTACCATATTATAGACTACAGATAGATGTCTAAGATATGTTTTGAATGTTTTCCTTTTTTTCTAAATAGCATACTACACTGGTGGCAAGTTGTTAAGAATGTGGATTGTATGCAAGAATGTGGGCTTCAGTAAGCATTAGGCCTACGTAAACCTAACTGCTTAATTGCTGTCAATGGGGGAACATATTTATGAGTTTACCATAGGGGTGACATTTTCAGAATTATGTTTTGCGTGCTTTGCAAAGTCTCGCGACTCACTCAGTCACTCTGTCACTGCCTCTCTGGTATAATTGTTGTTTTAATCCGTTGACATTATCTCTTAGACAAACAGGTTGCTATCGATCTTTTCATTATGTGATCAAACAACAAACACGCTAGTGCAGGTGAGGGGCTTACGCCAGGAAAGCCTGTCTACGCTGCGCTATTCAAGTTCAGTTGAACTGATTTAAACAGTCTACACACCGCAGCTTTCAATTGCAAAGCTGTTGTATATGCGACGTTGTCGTTCATTTATTTTATCTATGTATTATTCATTATCTTTTGTAAAGTAATCTTACAACTGGACGCTTAAGAGTAGCTGTTACAAGCCTAGTTTTGAAGCTTTCTTAGGAGTGTGAACTCATACACACATAAACAAAAACAATGAGGAATTTATCCTAAAACAGTTTTGTATTAACTTCTATCGCTAGTATGTCAAATAAGTAAAATACTTGCCTTACGGATATCAGTCGCGCTGAAGGAATACATTGTCCATGCAAGGTTGAGAGCCGGCGCGGAGCACTCTCTCCCTTCGTGTCCTAGTGTCCACTTTCCCTCCCCTCTTGCGCTGTTCTCTTGGTTGGCTTTCTCCCTGGTCTCCCATTCGCTGGTGTGCCTCTCTCTCTCTCCTTCTCGCTCGCCGCTGAGTCTGTGGAGTAAAATCTTGATGTTACACTTACAGAACTTTCTCTTTGTCCACTTTAATCTTATTCGTTTCACCTTTTCAAAGAACAGGAGACATGACCGCCACTATGTGTAGGCTATCGCGATCGCGAGAGAACTGGAGGAGAGGCACCGTTGAATAGTTCCAAACACATTGGTCTACATGAAAACGATATTTTCAAGGAGGCAAGTAAAGAGATAAGTTCAAATGCATTTACTTAATGAATGTATCAAGCCACAAACAAACTTATGCAAAAACGTTTATCGCCTTCTAAAAATGGTCTACATGTATGTTGCCTACATAGTATGTGAAAGCGCCATAGTCTACTTGACTTGATACAAAAACAAGTGATCTTTGTAATAAAGAAATATAAGCAGGCTAGTAAAAGAGAATGTATGAACTTCCGAGGAATGGACTTGAGTTCCAGATCAACATTTTCATGACTTCATGATGCTTCTACAAAATAAAACCATTGATTGTTTAATATAGGCTATAATAAAGCTATAACGCCACAGTTCTGATGTGCATGCTCTGCTTACACAATTATGCCAAATTAGGTTCTGATCATTACTGTAAATACCGTTACAGTACCTTAAAAACGCAGGCCTATTACAACAATATGCAGTTCTCTGTCCATGTAATTGTCTACTGTACGCTAGGTGGCAGCCCGATCCAGACATTTCTGTTTGAGCCCCGGCTACAGCATTAAAACAGAAAATACTGGATGCCCGCAGAATATTTAAAGGACAAGGCATGGTTTCGAATAAATAAGAATCTAAACAAAGAGTATATAGAAACCATTTGTACATATCTTAAATGCCCGGTCCACTGAATTAGTCCGGTTATTCATAGACGAGTCTGAGGGATTCGCTATCATTGCTGTCGCATCCAGACAGATAAAACAGCTAGTAGGCGGTAGTGCACTCGCATATTTTCCATAATTTGCCACACAATGACCGTTATCTATATACGATAAAGATAAATCAACATCAACAATCAAAAAGTATTGCCTCCACACACTCTGTGCTCCAAAATATAGCGTAGCCTACGTGAGTGGTACGTTCAAAATAAGATAATGCGCGAATTAAGGGCTTGCAATCATGACAGCGGCGTGAAACAAAGCATCTCAAACTTTAATCGGTCTCCGTGAGACCTTTCACCGCGGACGTTTATTTATTTCATGCGCGCTTGGCTTTGTCCCGGCTTTTACCCCGCTTTGCGACTATTCTAATCGGGGTTTCTTCCTCTTTTTGTGACAATAGACGGCCCATACTAATCAGGTTTCAAATTAAATAGCCGTGCAGGGCGAGCTCAATGTAAATTGTGCTTGTCAGAGCCCCCAGTCGTAGGTAGCAAGGAACGAGGACGCTAACCAATGGAGTGAAAGAGGCTTGGCTAACCTTAGCCTCCCATTTTCTCTCTCCCCCCTCAATGCAGGGTTCTGACCAGTCAGTCGCCTTTGATTATCAGTTGCCAGCAGCCCCTCTCTTGGCTCCTTGACACGAGCACCATATAAGGCGCAGCGATCTCCATAGAAACGTGTCAGTTTCAATAGTAGTGTCAAAGTTCACTATATACAGACATTCGCGCAGATCTCTGCTTCGGAAACATTGCTCCGCTGGTCTTCCCGTTGAAACGCATTCATTTTGGGTCTCTGCTTCTTGCATATTCTATTAGTTGTTGTTTTTTCCTTTTATCCGCGCTCCGGTCCTGCCGGGGAGGTGAAACTACACATCCACTCTGGCGGTGTTGTTTTTTGCGGGTCCAGATGAGCTTTATTCATGATCATAGATAGAGAATCCCGCTCTTCAGTTTTTCCTCCTCTTCAGCCGCGAAGACGGAGAAAGGAGCAGAAGAAGAAACAGCACGGAATTAATTTCACACAGCACTTTGGATCGTGTCTCCGTCCGGGAGCATTTATTTTTATTTCGTTGACATTGTGAAGATTTCCTGCCTTCCTGAAAGCTATTACCAACGAACTGATTTTACTGCGTCTGGGTCGCTTTATTTCTACAAGATTGGTTTCCCGAATGGCTGACTGCAATTTCCCCTGGAACTGGCCTCCCGACACTTGCATATCCTGATCGGGTGCCTGTCTATTGCTTCTTGTTTTTGAATATATTGATCGCTCGCTGCTTCTACTTTTCTCTGTGAGATTGGTTCCCCCGAATTGACTTTACAGTGTCGTGCGTTTACCCTTTCCCTTTTACCAGCTCTAATATCCGAGCGACCAGTTCGCTTGAAAGCACTTTTCGGGCCCGAGATATGGCAATGGTAGTTAGCGTCTGGCGAGATCCGCAGGAAGACGTGGCCGGAGGACCTCCGAGCGGCCCCAATCCAGCAGCTCAGCCGGCAAGAGAGCAACAGCAGGCGGCGTCAGCAGCACCGCACACTCCGCAGACCCCCAGTCAGCCAGGACCCCCTTCAACACCGGGGACTGCTGGCGAGAAAGGGCAGACCCAGAATTCTGGACAACAGCATATAGAATGTGTTGTTTGCGGGGACAAATCGAGTGGCAAGCACTATGGCCAATTCACCTGCGAGGGATGCAAAAGTTTCTTCAAGAGGAGTGTCCGAAGGAACTTAACATATACATGTCGTGCCAACAGAAACTGTCCCATTGACCAGCACCATCGAAATCAGTGCCAATACTGTCGGCTCAAGAAATGCTTGAAAGTGGGAATGCGCCGGGAAGGTGAATATATACTTCTTTTATATACGACAATACACGATTAAGATATCATGCTGTAGCCTATACCTATATGCAATGTTGTGCATATGGTTTGTGCCTATAGCAGTTATACAATGGTTTTGTGCGCGTCAGAATCTGTGCGGGAAGGCTTGGGTAGTGCAGTGCAGAGGGAAAGCAAGACTCGGCAAAAGGATAAGCACAGCATTTTGTTCAGGGGTTTTAATTACCAACTAGTGGATTTTAGCCTCCACGAAAACATTGCAAATGCGCCGCTTAGATAAAAGTAGATGAGACACTATATGAGCTCTGGACGTGTGTGTGTGTGTGTGTGAGGGAGTCCGTGTGTGTGTGTGTGTGTGTGTGTGTGTGTGTGTGTGTGAGAGAGAGAGAGAGAGAGCATAAACATGTACTTAAAAAGAGTGTGTGCATGTGTTTGAATAGCCTCCACCTTGCCCCTTTACCATGTCCTAGAAAGTGGAAAGCACGGGCAGAGGCGGTTCATTCGAGGTGTGCTAAGCACATTTTCACTCTCTAATGTCACCATAAAGAGGGCCTAGTTGTCCACCCTACAAACCCCCTCACTTGAGAACAATACAAAACAACTTGAGATATGTGGACGGCGAATATGACACATTATTTTTTCACTTCGACCCACTGGTTGCGCTAAAATGGATGCAGCATTTTGTAATATACATTTTCACTGTTGTAACCCCACAGTGTGTCAGTGTGGCACGAGTTAGGTCTATTCCACCGTTATGTAAGTAACTATGAAATATAAATGTAGAGCTCACACTCTTAATCTCTCTGGTCTTTCCCATGCTGTATCATACGACTTAGCCTTGTACCAAATTGCATTGATATTACATGGAAATGCTCATGTGATAAATGTCGTAGAAAACACAAAAACAAGTCAGTGCGGTAGTGCATTATGCATAGTTTAAAATGTATTTTACTCACACAATTATCTCACACATAGATTATCACTGATAATGGGCTTTATTTTCATTTACAATGGAGGAAATATTTCCAATGTGAGAGAGCCTCGGTGTGTGTGTGTGTGTGTGTGTGTGTGTGTGTGTGTCCAGCCTCATTTACGTCCATAAATAAAAGGTAAACAGTTCAGCAGCATTATGGCCCATTTATATTTATACTATTAAGTACTTCTTTTTTTAATGTGGATATGTTCAGAGTACTAATCTTTACTGAATTTGAAAAACATTATATGAAATGTGCAACATAGTAAATTCGCTAGCCTAGAGTCTTTCCACGGACTGTGTTTGAGATTGTGGCTGTACATTTCCTCTCCCTTTCTTTCTTTTCGTCAGCGGTTCAGCGAGGACGAATGCCTCCAACCCAACCGAACCCAGGCCAGTACGCGCTAACCAACGGGGATCCCCTGAACGGTCATTGCTATCTCTCCGGATACATCTCATTACTGCTTCGGGCCGAGCCTTACCCCACGTCCCGATATGGCAGCCAGTGCATGCAGCCCAATAATATCATGGGAATCGAGAATATCTGCGAGCTAGCGGCTCGCCTGCTCTTCAGTGCCGTGGAATGGGCAAGGAACATCCCTTTCTTTCCAGACCTGCAAATCACCGACCAGGTGTCCCTACTCAGACTGACATGGAGCGAGTTGTTTGTGCTTAACGCGGCGCAGTGCTCCATGCCCCTACACGTGGCTCCACTGTTAGCCGCCGCTGGCCTCCATGCCTCGCCGATGTCTGCGGACCGGGTCGTGGCTTTCATGGATCACATTCGAATCTTCCAGGAGCAGGTCGAGAAGCTAAAGGCTCTACACGTCGACTCGGCAGAGTACAGCTGTATCAAGGCAATAGTACTCTTCACATCAGGTGAGTGTGAAGCCTTTGCTTTGGATTAGGCCTGCTCGTGGGGAGGTGGGAATATTACTGCTAGTGATCTCGCCGAGGCAGTGCTCGTGTTAACTCCTGCTCTGTGTTGTAAAAACAGCTTGTTGTACTTACATGGCGTGCCCATATGTTGCATGGCTATAAGGTTGTAGAGTGACATAGAATACTAAAATTACCCAACTTAAATAGACTCGAGAAGAAGATGAACTGGTGGCCATTGTTTGCAGTTATATTTTAATGAAAGTGTATGGACTTCTCATCATCAATTCTCAAATGTAGTTAGCTAGAAACGACTTTATAAAACCAAATTATTCCAACAGAAAACCTCTAGACAAAAAGACCAATTTTTATGATCAGTCATTATGCACATACACGGTGGGTGCCTCACGTGAACGTGACTATATGTTTTCCACAGAAATAAATGTAATTGCACTACCAAAATTATTTTCACTTACCACCTTAATGTCCCTTTAATATGACCGAAAGTAGATGTTTTCACTGATGGTCCATAAAGTGGTTTAAATTCTTAAAATAATAAAATCTGAAAATATGGAAGGTGTCTATACCCTCAGACAAACTTGTGTCTGCACGGATCTTATAATTTTGAGTCATACATCATCATAAACCGACTTAAGGTTGGATTTCCTTTGCATTGTCAATAAAATGAGACAATGCCATTGCCTCAAAATCTCAATCTGGCTTGAACTGAGCATGTGATGATGTTCCTTTTATTCAATACACTATAGTCTGCATATTTTACTTCCGGGCTGCGTTTGATTTATTTAGCAGCAAACACTAGCCTATTTATTAATTAATTAGGTGTGTTATTATTATAATAACCAGCATCAGCACTTGGGCTTTACATATAGGCTACTATTATATTGCATTATATTATATAACCCCATATTATATATGTTATTTTATTTTATATTAAACACACGTTTGATTGTCCATATACGAGTAGAAAGTACAGAGAAGTACAGAGAAATTATTTCAAATAATGCAGTCCTTTTTACCCCTCTATTGTGTGACGCACCCTATGTGGGACTCCCGACTGCTGACAATATTTTCATCATGGCACTTTTATGCTAAATATTTCAGAATTGTTGTAAATTCTACACAACAATCTGTAACTGGGAGACTGGTGGCTACAGATGTCGTTCTCCGTTGTCCTTCCTGTCCCAGAGTAACATGCTTCCGAGATGCATGTCCTCACCACTGTTCACCTGTCTTTTGTAGGTGTTAACTTAATGTTCCAGTTTTGCTTTCAGATTATCTATTTGTTTTTATTCGGCCAAGAAGCAACATGACGTCAGCCACTCACAAGATCATTGTAATATTAGAATAATCTGGAATTTGGAATGACCCTTTATGTAGGCCTAAAGTCCAGAGAGGGCGAGAATTGAACAAAATAGCTGCCAGTCGTGTTTAAAATCATGTATGTGCACAATCTACATGATAACATCTCTGTTCGGAAGACAGGTGACATTTTAACCCAAATACAAAATTAAAGTTTCAATGGCCTCTACCAGAGAACTAGTCAGTGGTCAGTGAATAGGAGTTGTGCGTGTTCGACCAAAATGAGGACATTTTAGATGCGGATTTGTTTACTGGTTGCATATAGGCTAAATAGTATGAGGCCAGCGCGTTGACCTCTGGTGACAATATTCTGGGAGCCGTTGTCCCCCTCCCCCTCTAAAACAAGCAATTCAAGCGGAGCACATTGTAGGCCTACCTTGTGTAAATGTGAACATATTTTTTTTTCTTTTCCATATATAATCATTACTATTCTAAAATAGTACATTATTTGACCACCACCAAGCCTCGATTCTTTTAAATTATGAGGTGACTCGAGGTGTAGGCTATTAGTGCCCCTCATATCAGCATGGTTGTCCAGTATTGTCCAGTAGTCCGTCCTGCATTATCGTCTGTGTAATGGCGATTATCAGATATTTGCTTTCAAAATATTATATAGGCTACTCTTACGTTTGTCATACACAGTTAATGTCTTATATGTGTTGATGACTGCGCAAATCGCAACTCTTATGTATCTTAACGATTCCTCTCAAGGAATAAGGATGGGCTATATAGGGCCTAGTTACGCTTGGAACTGTGTAAGCAGAATTTGCGTGACTGAAGCTCACTTCTGCTCTGAGGTCTCGCTTGCCTGTCGTCTAAACCCCCACTAAGACATTTAATTGCCTCAAGCGGCCATGCCTTCGTGTTTTAACAGTCAACACTGAGTCTAGCCGGAGTCGATGAGAATAAGATGGCTTGCTAGCATGAGGATGATAATTGGGTCATAAGACAATTATAACTGTTTCAAATCCCTCTGTTTGTAATTGCTTATGCCCATCCCCCGAGTCGCAAAGTGTGAGCGCCACCATTTCCGCACACCTCAGTGTGTTCATATACAGTGTGTGTGTATGTATGTATCTGTGTGTGTGTGTGTGTGTGTGTGTGTGTGTGTGTGTGTGTGTGTGTGTGTGTGTGTGTGTGTGTGCACACGTTTGTGTGTGTGTGTGTGTGTGTGTGTGTGTGTAAAGGCCCATGCATGCGAAACGCAAACAGAGCACGTTCCCTCTTTAGATATTCTTTGTTTTCTGTGATTTATGAACATGCTTTAGTATGTGCTATACGCAGGGAATATGTTCTTGTTACCCCCATCGCAAGCAAGCCCCATTGTGTTGTTTATTTATGACAGATGCGCTTATGCAGTGTGATGCATCATGTTTGGTTTGAGTCCATGTTCATCTTACTTTGTCAATAACACGTAACACTGATGCTGAATGATAACCCAAGCCCTTCTCTCCTCTGTTTTGTCTGCGCAGACGCCTGTGGCCTGTCAGACGCGGCTCACATTGAAAGCCTGCAAGAGAAATCTCAGTGCGCCTTGGAGGAATACGTGAGAAGTCAGTACCCGAACCAGCCCAGCCGCTTTGGGAAGCTCTTGCTTCGGTTGCCCTCTCTTCGCACCGTCTCCTCTTCGGTAATTGAACAGCTGTTTTTCGTCCGCTTGGTAGGTAAAACTCCCATTGAAACCCTCATCAGGGATATGTTATTATCCGGGAGCAGCTTCAACTGGCCTTACATGTCCATTCAATGATCCGAATGAGAGCGAGAGAAAAGACACCTAAGGACCAAAACCCATCAAGTCGTGCAAGAAGACTATATATAGGACATCGTTTCTGATCACCTTAGAAGACACCACATTTTTAAGTCTTCGGGGACCGAGATGGAATACGTAATGTACAGAGAATAAAGAACTGGACTTACGCCCATGTAAATCCCCATCCATCTTCAAGAACACTCTTCATTTTGTAAAATACTAGTCTTTATTTTCCTTTTTTGTAAAAAATACACCCAAATAAATTGAAGAACATCATATGCGCAGTAAAAATGAATCAAGACTTAGCGGGAAAGTAATGTTTCCAAGCAATTATAAGATATGTCCTGTGTCTATGTATCTCTGTTTTGTATTTTTTTCTGGTTCTAAACCAGGTTTTCTGTGATTCTATACTAATGATTTTTGATATAACCTTTTGCTTCTTATAATGAGTGCGATATATGTTGTTGAAGCTATGTTCTCCAAGAATTAAAATTGAAGTGAGAATTTAAAACATAAAATAAAGAAAATTTTAGACAAATAAGAAACCGTCTAATCGCAATGACAATATTATCACTGATGGTTGAACATCCCCCTCCAACCATGCAATGGACATGAAACTCGACGGATAACTGACCTCACGGACTTTAATGGAGAGGAAGCCCATCAAACTTTTTTTCTTGGTCATGTGTGTGTGTGCGTGCGCGCTTGTGTGTTGAGTCAATCATCATTCAAAGAAGAACTACATGAAAATCAAAAAGCACTTTTAATATATCATTTTCAAAAATACATTTTGTTTGTTTCGTCTTGATGTGTTTGTTGTTTCTTGAGTTTTATTTTGTGTCGCCTTTCATTTGTTTGGTTCATGACTGCTGACTGGTGCTAAGGGCTTTGTGGGTTGGCCATGGGTTTAGCTGATAGATGTGTTGGCGACTGTGTAAGTAAAAAAAAAAAAAAAGATAGAGTCATTGTGTTGTGTTTACCTTATGCTTTCATGATACAGTATACAGGTGGTCTTTCAGTTCACATGTTCATATCATAATCCGCTGGTAACCTATGGGGCTGCTGGATTTTTATTACGCTGAATTGCCTCATCGTCATCAAATGCACGTAGGCTCATTTGATTAAAACAAAGGCTTTAAAGCATTTTGCAATGCATTGATAGGAAACAATTACGCCGATGTCGGCTTTAATGAGAGCGATGTGAGATTACTGTACTTCCTCGGGTGGTCCTTCAGATGTGAAAACACCACATATGTTACAAATGGAGATATTTGATTTCCCATTTAGACGCCTCTGCCCTTTACGTTCATGCTTACCTGCTTATTGCAGTGTATTGTGTATCATGATAAGATACTATAGGTAGAACGCTGCGGCGGTTGCCACTGCTTGTTGCAAGGTATCGTGGGCGAAACTACATTTATGTTCGTTTACTATTATCCCAGGCATCAGTGTAAGTCTATACGCTACAGACAGTTTTTGCCTTTCAACAGAGACACCGAATGATGCTTTGACGAGGTGTGGAAATAGGTCCAGAAATAAGAGAAGAAACCTTTGAGAAATCGGGCATTGATAACATTTCACATGTAACGTTGTAAAGAAGGGTGTTGCGGCAGCTGCAAGGCAGCAGTTATATGCGTGATCAATCTGGGAAATGTATACTGCTACATGTAAGCTGGTCGATAGCAGCACTAAATGTGATGCATTGTATGCTGAATAGGGAGCAGCGCGAGGATAGCCGTAAATGAGAGGGAGGAAATAGCAGGATACCGTTCGCTTCCTTTGGACTCCCAGTTTATGCGAACGTCTTCCCCTTTTTACACGCTGAATGTTGTAACAGCATTGACAAATAAGCTGTCGTGTTGGAAAGGAAAATGACTCGCCCTTTCCTGCGCGATGTGTGTGTGTGTGTGTATGAGAGAGAGAGAGAGAGAGAGAGAAAGGAAGAGAGAGAAAGAGAGAGAGATGGCATCGCCCCCTTTCCTATTATTAATAGCTGTGTGGCAAGTGTGGTCCAGTGAGATGAACTTTGACAGCAGGAGGGTTACATGCCTTTATGGGTCAGTCGTGTCATTTGAGAAAAGAGCAAACATAAGTAGAGATGATACATGTTTTAGCCACCCAACATTTAAGACCTTGATATTATTTCTTTTAACTTCACTTGTATGCATCAAACGGCTGTATTCTTGCATCCGTGTGAGAAGAGTTACAGGAATTTAGCCTAGAGCTAAGACTGACTTGACTATGGTGTCATACATGGGTTTTCGAATACCTCTGATAAAAGTTGATTTCTTTGTTTTGTGATGATGTGCTGTTGCCTGATATTTGTTCGTTTAAGACAATAAAGAACGAAACGCATTTAATATAGGCCACAAGCCACGCATGCAAACTATATAATTCATGGATTTTTTCAGAATAAAGTAAATTATCGCTAAGCTAAGCAAAGCATACACATTAATTACGCATATCAAACAACCACAACAGTTTTGCATCGGCAAAATGACGCAGGAGTAGGCTAGTGTATCTGAAGCGTGTTGAGTTCGGCAAAATTCTAAAGTTTATGATCCAATCAATGTACTAACACATGTTGATGTACACCTCTGACTCTTCTGAATACTTTATAAATAATTGAGCTGATGATGTCTGTGTGTAGGCCTATGTAATGACACAGTGCTTTTGCCTTGTCTTGCAAAGCAAAACGCTGTGTATTTTTCACAGCTGGAGGATCTGAAGGGTCTGATCTTTTAAACTTATTATGCAATGTCTTGTTTGACCATATTATTGAGTATAATATTAAAACACTTCCAAGACTTGGAATAATGACTTCAACCTACTAAAAGAAGTATCGGATATTTCTTGCTCTAACCTTGAATAGTGTTGCATTTTAGTTTATTCAGATGCTCACCAAATGAACGAAAAAGGTTCGAAACAGAACATGGACCGTCAGATAGAGAATTTGCAATCATATGGGAATTATCCCATGCTGTTCAACCAACTCCTATTGTCCTAAATGGATTTATAGTGTGATATGTGTTTGCACTGTAGGCCTTTTCTGTCCAGGACATGCCTCTCCTAGCATATCGTATCATAAATTGAAGGTGACAGTTTCACCACGTTACCAGTTGTAGAATAGCCTAGGTTTTTAAAACCCTGTAGGATAGTCGTTGCTTTAGAGTTAGGAGTCAAATATGTTAATTGATGCCTTCTTTTTTTATCAGTTGCACTTGCACATTTGTCCACGGCCATCATTGCAATAGTCAACAATAGACTAAACTGGACTTCTGTGGTTTGGCGAATTGGGAGGTTATGTATAGTGTGATGTCATTGCTTTAACAGGGCATAATTCTCAATTCACCTTTGTCTTGTTCCATTTATCAAGCGACACGTGAGTGACTCGTAACAGGAGGTTATTTGTTTGCTCACGCTCACAGTTGCGTTCACATAGCAACATTTATTACCTGTTGTGACTGAGCGCCTATTAGGCCTATCAAAACCATATATGCTTCAAACTGAAGTTCAAGAAGACATGTGCGAATACTATCTATCTATATATCTATCTATATATCTATCTATCTATCTATCTATCTATCTATTTCGTTTGTTTCTACACATCTAACATGATATATTCAGCATGTGATTTCTATGGACATGTTACGTATAAATGCATTTAAAATCCTCATCACATCATCTGTTCTATTGCCACGGGACAAGGCCAAGAGCTGTACAGTGATGAGATGCCTTCTAAATTGTGCTGTCACTTGAAATCGCCATGTACGTGTTGGCTTTGTGCACGGGCGGCCATATGCAGTCAACCTAAGATGACGCTACATTGCTGTTAACAATCTCAGTGATCACGGCATAATTCTGCGTCCACAGCCCTGACCAAGAAGGTTTAAGCCATGGATCAAATCCAGCACTACGGGGCATAAAATACCCCCAGTTGTGAGTCTAGCATAAGGGGACGCCAATGCGCATGTGTGTGTGTGTGTGTGTATGCAAGCGAGCGTGCGTGTGTGTGTGGTCGGTCCAAGGCATGTGAGGGAGGGAGGCGAGAAGGCACAGACCGCTGTGTAAGCGATCCCTTTGTGTTGATTTAGGAAGACGTTTGCTGTATATAACGTTCAAGGCTGATAATATCATTGCTTGGACCAGATAAATAAAGCTCTGGCCAGACCATTGGGTCAGCTATCGATCCTCCTTGCTCTGAGAGGGAAAAGGAACGCGACGGCGGTGTTTGGAGGGGACTGGGAGTGTGTGAGTGTGTGTGTGTGTGTGTGTGTGGGGGGGGGGGGTCTCTCTTATTAGCATTCCATACCAATGGACTAACACTGACAACTAACAGAGATATCTAGCTCAACCCTATATGCTCAGCCGCTCTCTCCCTCTCTCTCTTTCTCTCTCTCTCTCTCTCTGTCCCTTTCATACACGTTATATTAAGGTATAGTTTTCATTACAGATTTGCAGCCCGAACAAACTGCATAATGTATAATGTTACATTTCTAAGAAGCCTAAAAGATCAAACTAGCCTATGTCTATGTAACCTAATTGCTATTTATTTATGTATTTATAAAAATTAACTTAAGGACTGTAGTCTAACTTCATTTGAAGACAGAAACAGAAGATTTCAGCCAATATGTTCTAGTATTATTCATCATAATATATTATTATTATTATTTGTTTTACTATTATGCTCAGGAGAGGAATGACTGGCTGGTTTGTGAAGGCAAAGTTAGTAAACTTGGTTCACCAACATGGGTGTCGAGCTCACTGCAATGCAAAGGAAATGTATACACATACTATATTAAAAGTGGTCGTAAATCACAGATTAATGGCATTCTTCAACTGAAAACACAAATCATACAACTAGTCCCACTAAAAATATTTTCTTTCTATGATTGACTGTGGAGCTGGTGCCAGGCTTCTTCTTCTCTGAAAATACATGATTAAACGCGCTCAAAACTTGTCCAACAATGACAGCTGTTTATCAGTTACTGATTTCTTTCCAAGCTTTTTCCCTCCTACCCCAAGCTCCGTTTCTATCCCGCTTTGTTGTTTTAAAATATGCATGTCTCTCCGGAATGCCAGTCACGAGTCCAAACTTTGTGTCCAGCCTCCCACATGAAATGATCCCCTTAAAGGGGGCTCAATATGTCTCAATCTGCACTCCACTTCACTCAAAGCATTTGGGTATATGGGACAGACCCCAGAAATATATTAATTAAAGCGAGATGTTCGGCTCATAAAAGACTTACTACAGGAAATCGTGACGGAGAAGAAGGAAGACACTGCAGTTGCAACATTGCACCCAGCCTTTGACAGACCCCCACCACAAAGTAAGATTTTTTTTTGCATGCATTTCGTCCTCCCTAAACGCTATGCTAGAGTGCGTGTCGGCAATGCGTGTGCGGCGTGAGTGTGAACGCGCGCGTGTGCCCGCGTATAAGCAAAATGGATAAGCAGAAAGGGAACGAGGGAAGCAGAGGGACGAGGGAAAGGGGGAGGGCGGTGTGTGTGTGTGTGTGTGTGTGTGTGTGTGTGAAAGAGAGAGAGAGAGAGAGTATGTGTGTGAGGAAAGGGAGAAAGAAGAGGATGTGCCTCCGCGCGTATTTCTCCGGCTGTCATTAACTACAAATTAATCAACACGTGGCATTTAAACTGGAGAGAGCTAGTTTTCTGTGTTTGTGTATGTGTTGCTGAAATAAATCAAGCTGCCGGAAAGGGGACCCATGGGGATCGGAAAGCAAAGTTTTCTTTGAAAGGGAAAGCGTGAAACAAGAGGTAACTGAGACGGGGCTGTTCGAAACAAATTCTCAAATATAAAATTGTTCATTCTGTCTATTTTAGTTCCTCTTCCAGCCATTTTGTAGAGGACGCGTTAAGTGCAATTGGATATGACAGGTTCTGACTCGCGGTCATTCTGTAGCAATCTATCCTAACTTAATTGGCTTTTAAGGCTACATTAGTTATTTTTGTCTGAATAGACATGAAATGTTTTCTTTTATTTGGCATCTGTCAGATTCGAGTACACGTTACCTGTTGCTTATTAGCAAGCATAGAATGGATCTTGGCAGTCAGTCACCAATAGGATACAAATGCAAGGTTGTGTATACGCCAAAACTATTCTGCAGTTTAACTAATCCCTTCAAAAATCGTAAACACGGTGACGTCAACTTATCGTGAGATCTCACAAACACAAATTATTTAATTAATATGCTAATTTATAGTTTCAAATGGGTCTTAGTAGACACCCACGTAGTCGGATTTAGAAGCATATGGGAAATAAAGCAACTTAGTTGCTACAAAGCCTAACTTAAAGTGCCTTTGCCACTCGGCTGTATTTACAGCTTCAGTTTTTAACACACAACAGATGGTTCACGACCATTCCACCTCAGCCAGCTAATTTTTCTCAGCAACATTTTGCTGCAACTCCACTTCATGCTGCGACTCTGATTTGAGAAAGATCAGTTCCTATTTGTTACTTGCACACAATTAGCATACTCAAAAACAATTCATGTGTATTTTCTCTGGTATTTATGAGTTTAGGCCATTGGCTAGGACATATTCACATCACAGGCATGGAATTTTACATTTCATTTAATCAAATATATTTTAACCAAGCATTTCATTTCATCAGACATTTGTAAATAGGCTACATTATACCAAATGTTTTGTTCAAAAGTTTCTATAGGCTACATGTCTAACCTGTTATCCTTTATTTTTACATTTGTCTAACCTATTCACCCAACTTGGGCACAAGTTTTATAAACGTATATACCAACGTAGGCCTAACAGGACGGGCCAAGTGTAGGTCAATGATATTGATAAATCTACCAATGACCCAGTGAACAAATGTATGGGTATATCTTGGATATATCCATCTATCTATTTATTCATTTATATATCTATTTATGTATCTATCTATCTATCTATCTATCTATCTATCTATCTACCTATCTATCTATCTATCTATGTATGCATATATGTAGGCTGTGTATGTATGTATGTATGTATGTATGTATGTATGTATGTATGTATGTATTTATCTATCTATCTATCTATCTATCTATCTATCTATCTGTCTGTCTGTCTGTCTGTCTAGTCATAAATAAACCATTCAGGCTTTTGGTGAGCCCTGATTTGTTGCAGACACGCGTGACAGCCTTAGTGAATTATGCTGTGGTTAATATTGCCCTAATTTAGTTTTTATTTGCCTAATTTCTCAGCATGGCCTCTATTTTCTCTCATAATAAATGACTGAACCGTTTTGTCGGGGGATATTTTTCATTCCTGCCACGAGAGCTGGTGCTGACAGTTGCTTTATCTAGCGTATTCTAACGCCAACCTCGCTATGCTCCTCTGATCTTTCGGTATTCTGTTCTTTTCTTCCTGGGTGTCTAGCTTGTGGTGGCTGTAACTCTAGCTTTTGAAAGATGAGTTTGCTCCATTCATTCGCAAACATGCATGTCTCGTGAAAGCAAATGGTGAGACTGGGGTCATTGATAAATGCAACAATAATTATATGAGGTATAATAGCGAGGTAGACCATGTAACCCATTAATATAGCCTATGCAGGATGAATGTTCCTGCAAAAATATTTTGTCACAGGCTACTACAGTATTTTCTGTCGCTGACCTGGATAATCGTTCGAATGAGGTTAAATATGCAAAGATATCCCTGGAATAAAGGCCTTCTCCTTTCAAAAGACAAGGGACATCATAAAGTACTGCTTTGATGACTACCAAGGCTGCAGTTTTATCTTGTGTGCCGAGCCATGGGAGCGTTCCGCATAGAAGCTCGTTGAGTTGTTGCTAAGACTATGAGGCCTACATACCACCACTCTGATTGTAAGAGTGGCTCCTCTCTGCTCGTTAAAGAAGCCACATCACTAATCTCCCTTGTATATCGCTTGAAAGACAGCACCGTGGTTTGCAAGAGCGCATTCACGTGTGTGTGTGTGTGTGTGTGTGTGTGTGTGTGTGTGTGTGTGTGTGTGTATGTGTGTGTGTGTGTGTGTGTGTGTTCTTAAACGATGGGGGTCGGAGCATACTGGGTGGGGTGCGATAGAGTGGGGGCTAGGCGGACAGGGTGAAAGGGTTGGGAGAGGGGAGAGAGGAGGGAGAGCGCGAGGCGAGCGCTGGGTTCACGAAATGCCCTTTTTCTCTCTGAATGACCCGACCCATCTCTTCAAAGGCGAGGCAGACATGAGCGCGCTTAATCTGAACGGCAAATGCCCGGCCCGGTCTTTCGGAGGTCTTTTCTCAGTATGAAACCGGAATGTGGGCTCTGGTTGTCATAATGAAGGAATGACTAGCAGCAATGCCACTATCGACGCTTGCAATTTTGTCTTTATATTTGTGCTTGCCATCCCTACCCCCAAACCGCTCTCGTCAAAATCCATTTGCATTCGTTGATGATATCAATAAAGAATAGCAGGGATCCTCTTTAGTTGATGCAGGGGTACGATATGGTGAAAGGGGATATAGGCTTTTTGGACAACACTGGGCGAAGAGTGGACGAAGTCGCAGAGGTCAGTCGCCCATTCACATCAGGGTGGCGGGGGGCGTTGCGTTTGGCAATGCCAGAGAAGCTTTTTGTGTTTGTGGAATGAAAAGGAGTCATCCACAAAGCCCGTCATACTTCAAATGCGTCCCATCACATCTTCACTCCCTACGACACTGGGGGATACAAAACGAGGCCAGCGTGTTACCAACACAGGACGTTCATAATAACAAAAAAGTCTGATTTCACTGATGGGGGAGCTCCTAGACCAATATAGCCATTACATACTATTAGCCTAATGTCATCTGAAATTCGTATTTTTAATTGTGTTGTATGTGTAATATTAAATGACTACATGAGGACATTATGGCAATTCTTTCTTTTTCACTATGCGTAAAGCTTTTCATTCATTCATACTTCATAGAGATGTGCATTTAAGCGGTAGGCAAACATATCAAGTGGTCAGATCTAATAGTTTCTTTAAACATATCTCAACGTGAGGTTTAATTTCTGCCGAGTCTTACGTTATTGCTGAATTATGCACTTTCACATGCATCTGTTTGGTGTGCCTGTATAGCGCAGTTAGAGTGAAGAGAATATAGGCGAGTCTACCTTAAACCATCAAGGACCAAGGTCCGGTTTCTTTTCCACTATATACTACGACCAAGTGTGAGAGGACAGCTCATTGCATGTTGGTTACTTACTACAACACCAACCACAGGTGGCACACAAAATGTAGCCTATTTGTTTCATATAGCCTATTTTAATTTTGAGTGCGTTCTATGACTGCCAATATTCCAGGTATTTTAATGTGTAAATAAGGGAGGAAAACACTCACAATATGATTAGTCAGTTATGGCAGAGGGCACAGTGAGCGGTGCCATATGAAATCAATGTAACATTATGGCACTGGGGACTATTTTGTGGTCAGTGCAGTGCGCGGAGAGATTCGACCCTTATTTGAAATATTGCAACGTGTCTCAATGAAGCTTTTCATCCATTAATCAAAAATCACATAACTATGCACTTGTATCGTGATTCGTAACATACTTTATTTTAGAAACTCAAAAAGGAGGAGTGCCTACTAAGTAGGAGTCTGAATATGAGGATGGCTGCTGTTATGATTAATTTATTTGTATATATTTACCTATCTATGATTCTTAATAGTCGTAGTTGTTGGAATTGTAGGCTACTAGATCATAGGGACTAGAACAAGCATCAGCTCTTTGGGGCGACTGTTGCATTAGTGTGGTAAATAGGTTACGGGGTCGAGGGATGAGGAGAGTGGATGATGGTCAGTTTCTCATCGTCTTCGCTCTATCATTTGCTAATTTGCAGGGACATTAAAACATTTGGAGGTGATTCAAACTATGGGCCAAATAGATTTTAGGAATAATGCGCAAGTGTTTTGGCAAATGATAGCCATCTGAAAACAGTTTGTAGGCTATATTGTGCTTGTATCAGCTTGATGACGTAATAAAATGGAATGGATAACGCCTCCGTATACACTTGGTTATTAGAAAACACATGTAAAATCCAAAAGGTAGACATATGTAAGCCATTATGTCTCACTGAAATTTGAAATCGAATGGGGCTATTGTCTGTGTCAATGCACTAACATGGTCCTCGCAAAATAAAGAGAGAAAGAACATGAGATTATAGCATACGGCATCTATATTATTCCTGTAACTCGCCAAGGCTATGTCCATGTGCCCGGGCTGGACTGTGCTGGGGAAGCTCTAGCCTCTGCCAGACGATTGTTCGGTGCTCTCGTGGAGCAGTGCACACGGAGACGGAGTAGCCGCTGTCTGTCGATGTTTGTTGCTACTTTTGTTTGCTAGATGGCGCTCTGTGTACTGGGACCCTCTGAGACACCAGCAGTCCCCAGTTCAAGCATGTCTGACGTAAACCTCGCAGTCTACAGTTCTTTTATTATGTTTTTTTTCTTGCTTCGTGTTTTAGAATGTTGAATTGAAATTCGTTGATTTTTCCAAATGTAAAGAAAAAAAAAAATAATGTTTTTATACAGCTTCGATGTCAAGTAGCCCGCTGTGCTTGTGAATGAAAATAACACTACACAGAGTATAGCCTATGTCTTTGTTTTCATTTAAACCGTTACACTTGATGAATCATTATAGGATATCGATTGGATATTTTAATATGCAGTATATCAATGCAGTTTGTAATGTACAACACCCACACTTAAACTTCCAGTCTTATATAATGACATATACCATTCATGAGCATTTATCGGTTGTTTTAACAATTTGGGTTTTGCAGGTAATATAGCATAGCTCTCCTCCGAGAGATTGAGGATATCATCATGATAAGCATTTGAAAACAGATCACATTATTGTTTGCTTTGTATTTGTCTGCTTCCTTCAAGAGTCAATGAAAAAGAACATGCCACGGAAATGGTGCAATATACTGTAGAGGTTTATTGTCCCCTCGTCTATTAAAGCGATGATATGTGCGTTTTTTGACTAATATGGAAAGGGTGAGTTTTAATGCGATCAAACCGGTATTGTATGCTGTATGTTGTCTGGAGATATATTGCTGCTATTACACTTCCACTAAGCCTGGGCATGTCCGTATGTGACGTTGATAAATGTGTTGGAGACGTGGGGAACATCTGAAGATGTTTTTTTAAATGGTAGCCTAACAGCAAATAGGCAATCTGAGGTGATCAGACACAAAATTTACCTTACATAGTGACAAAACACAGGGAGCTTTTTTGAGGAAATAAACACCTTCATGGAACACACATCAATATTAGACTATATGCACAAGATGGAAAATGGTAGGCTACAGTATCAATACGATAATATTTAAAACTATGTTTTACAATCCTAAATGTAGCCTACAATGCTGTATATATTCAGACAATTCACTTTTTCATTATACAGTGTCCTTTTCTACCATAATTTGAGTTGAAAGGGGGTAAAAATGCAATCGAACACATAGGCTATGAAGCCATAGTTAGCCTACAGCTCCATCCTTCTCGCAGGTGACATGGGAACACTGTTTTAATAATGGGATCATAAACCATGTTATCGTGGAAATATGCTGCATTGGAGGCGTAATAGTGCTTCGTTATAGGCAGTTCACGCCACCCCCTGTCGGACCCTGTATGGTAGCTCACCACAGGTGCCCTGGCTGAGAGACCCTCCACCTGGACAGAAAAAGACCTCAATCAAAGCTGGCCTTTGAGTCTGTATCCCCATGCATTCACATCACATAATACAGTGACTGTGTCAAATTTTATCTGCAGAAGGAAAAGAGAGAAAAAAACAAAACTGGACAAAAGCAGACACATGAGGTGGCCCATTTCAAATACTAGATTCTTAATCATTTGCCGTTTTAGCCACCCACTTTGTGTTGTTTCATCTTGGTTATTGTTTAACGTATACTGTGACTACTTATGCTAATAAGAATTCTATAAGACGCACAGACCTTGGGGTAAATAACATGGCCTATTATTAGAAAACATAAAAACTATTTTTTTCCATCCATTTGTTTTACGAGAAGTGAAATACTTTTGTATGCAATACTGTTAATTTGGTAATAAACTAGAGAACATATATCACAAAGAGTAGACATTTGCGCTGTCCGCTACGAACTTAATAATGATGTTTTTTTATTTTTTATTTTCAAATTACCGTTTTGTATGAAGTAACAGCAAAGTAACCTCCATCTTCACTAAAAGCCAGATATGCCATAAAATGTTTTTTTTCCTTAATAAAAAAGCAGTTAGGGCGATTGTGTGGTAGGCTAGTGATTATTATCCTATTTTATACATGTAGCCTATTTTTATAGGACTAACATAAAGTTCAGAAAATTCCACGTGCCTTTCCTTGACAGTTAACAGTAAATACAGTGAATGCTTAGTTTTTGTTAAGTGGAAAATTAGATATTTAACGCAGCTGTGGGATCGAACAAATTATTTTTTATCACCATTGAGAGCGCGAGGGACCATTGAGAGCGGATACAAAGCTGCCGACGAGCACGCTTGTTAGGTTCCGTGTCTGTCAGAATAGTTAGCAGTGTTCTGATATGGACGGTGGCTTCTGAGGCTCATCTCCCGGGATTTTAATTAACAAGCTGTCTGAAAGCTGTGGAGATTCATCAGACAACTCGAGCCCACCAGCAAATCCCCCCTTTCCATCACAGCCCCAAGTCCGTTCCAGCGACAAAAATGAGACACTTTCAATGATTCCCCAAATCAACTTTGTGTTGAATTTGGTTGAACAGTGTGTGTGTGTGTGTGTGTGCGTGTGTAAGGACGGGGGGGGGGGGGGGGGGGGGGGGGGGGGGGGTCTTGCGAGTGTGTTTGAGGGCTGAGGGTGTTAAGTGTGTCTCCCCAATACTGAGGGACTGAGGGAGGTAAAACCATGCAGGCCATATACATATTGTACATGTATAGGCCATAGCCTAGTTTACTGTATAGTTTAACATTTCAGTCCATGTGAATGACCTACTATCAGATAAGCAGATTTAGGATTTAGTGTCAATACTCTCTCTCTCTCTCTCTCTCTCTCTCTCTCTCTCTCTCTCTCTCTGTCTTTCGTTTTAATGCTCTCTTTCCCTCTCAGATTTTACACCGGTCTCCCACTGGCGCTCCGACAGGGGTAATTTGATAGCAGGGCTAGGGCGAGTTCAAGGTCAAGGAAGAGCGCTGTCCATGGTACTATACGGGGGTGGCTGGGTGCTCTTATCAAATTAGACCGGACAAGTTTGAAATCGATTGGCATCACGGAGCATCTGGAGACTGCCAGCGGTTACAACATTTAACAAGTCACTCTGACACCTCTCCACAGTGCAAGTCTACATAGTTGATAAGTCGCAACTAACCAGCCTCTGCTCACGCCACCTATGAAAATACTTATTCTATTTATAATAATGACATGAATGCTATAACAAATCAATATTTAGCCTAATAGAATTGAACGAATATACAGTGGAAATATTTAGTTGTAAATATATTATTCTAATTATTATATAAAGTGCAGATAATAGTATATAATAATATAATAATTCTAGTTTATCGTAAAAAAACTGTGGCAAAGTTGTTCATCGTTCTTTTGAAACACTGTGAATAACGCTGGATTAAAATGCGAATGTCCTAATAACTGAATTAAGAATTTGCTTTGTGCATTTTAAGATGAATCCTATTAAGCACATGGCACCATGGTGTAGCCTAATATTGCACAAATATGGCGCATAGAATAATTCAGTTATTTAGGCTAGGCCTACAGAATCATAATTAAGCCTTTATTGTTTGTTTTTACTATAGAAACTTTTTAATCATTTATTTTGGTTTAAATGAATATAAAACAATTGTTAAGGGGAAACAATAGCCTATAGCTTTTACATTAGGTAGCAGGTCAATAGTAAAAGAGTAAAAGTATCTTTAAGCAGAATCAGAAAACTTCCGCAAAACGAAAAGACCACAAAAGTTCAATGACAGTTACTCTATTTAATTAGTCTTAACAATGCATCAAATATTTAGTAGGCTATTTTGTTTTTTGTTTAAGTTTATTAAAACGTGTTGACACCCACTGACATCGTTCAAAGAGGCCTATAAAATAGCGTAGCAATTAGTACTATATACAACTCAAAACAATGCTTCTTTTAAATTAATTACTCTTTAATAGTTTTAATGCAAATGGTGGAGACAGAGTTGCCCTTAGCCATGTGCATTACATGTAAATTATCACTATTACCCAAATTCAAGTAAGTAGGCTAGCTAAGCACATTCGTAAGACTGTTAACTATGACCTGTCATTTGGGATATATGTGTTTTAGATGCAGGTAGGGAGGGGTACAGAAATAATGATGACACTGTTATATTGTCAACAGATCCATATTTATTTTGCCTGGGCTGATGGTTGACAGCGATAAAATGCTACTGTTCTTTTGCTGACATAAGCGATGAACACGGCTCTAGGTATAGCCTACCGTGTAGCAGGCCGCCTCCCGAGGCACCAACCCCTATCAGCGTGGTCGCAGCCTGTCAAATTTCGAACAGAGCAGAGAGGCGCGTTTGATAACAGCTTTTCATCTCCTCTCGCTGAGTCAGGTAGCGAGCACCATGTCGATCTAACACAAGAACAAAGGTAGTCAACTGGACGCCTAGATTATCAACAGTGGTTTAGACAGCTGTCAGGCAGGGGGGGAAAGAAAGGGAGACGTCCAGTTTTCAGCGAATGGGATTTTAAAGAGAGCAAATGGAGGAAAATCTGAGGAGATCTACTGAAACGGAGAAAGAAGCGACCAAAAGAAATGGTGTGGACGGCACAAAAAAAGCCACATTGTTTAGCCGTTGGGCTGCTCTATCTGCATCTTATTCCAACCCATTAGCAAACATATGGCTGTAATTTAGGCCCGTATTTATATACAGGCCAGGCCATATATGTATAAAAAATTGATACTTCATCAGTGTGGAGGCTAGGTCTCTGCCAGTCAGCAACACCACCACAACACACCTGTTTGGTGGCTAGGCTACCTCGGCAGAGTTTACTACTTTATGGGGCATTATGTAGGCCTATCCCTCTCTTTACTGCTCCACGAGTGAAGTTAAGAATTGTATTGCAAGAGGTATGCTATGGCCACTCTACTATAGAGTATAAACATTAGGTGGAAGTACCTTCACCCCAAGTACAATGGCATATTGTAATGTAGTGGGGAAGGGTTTCTCTTTTTCTAGCACTTTACGGTGGACACGGGGAGTAGCGTCTCTTGAAGTGCCCTCAGGATTAAGTTTAAGTCTCCCAAACCCATGCTCTCTATCACAGTGAAACCGTTGGAGAGGAAATTCCATCCCTGCTCTGCAATGACAGGTTGCCCTGCACTCCCTCGCCCTCTTTCCTCCACTGCAGGAACCTAAGAGGGAGTAGCTCACTCTTTTCATCATCTCCAAACAGTCTGACACCCACCTGTCAAAAGAAGACTGGGTGGAGGACATGAGCTAGAGGTGACGATTGCAGTGGGGGAATCGTAGGCTATGTGCTTGGTTGGTTTTCAGTAGTAGTAATAATAAAAAAAATAATTACTAATAATACTTGTTTTTCTTAGTGTCATTGTTGTGGTTGTTGTGGTAGCAGCTGTAACCGACCTCTGCGTGCACATGATAATAAAATATGTAGCCAAATATGTAATGTTTATTGAATTTCCTCTTTGGTTATAAAAACAAATAATGCCCAGTGTGGTCAATCCTGTGTGGAATGAATCTAATGTTTCAGAACCAATGGATAAACTGTTATGTGATGTTGTTGTTGGTGTGACGCCCAACTATTTCTACAAAGACTCTGGCTCTGTTCGAAACGGGGAAAACTGCTGTCTTTTATAAAATGTAGTTCATAACTGTTTAGGCTATACTAGTGTCAATGGTTGATAATGCTTCTTGACCACTTGGAAGATATATGTCTTTTTGTTTTTTTTTTTACCAAGGCTGACACATGAAATAACATGACTAGGGCATGCACATTGTGTACATGTACATGTTTGTAAAAATAGTAGAACGTAAAGGTGGAGTGTCGCATTTCACGGTGAAACGCCGCTGTGTGATGCACTTTGGTGAACAGTCTGGTAGATCTACAGAACTGCAGTGGGCCAGCATAAAGACAACAAAACAACCTCAGATGGATGTCTTGGAAGCCTATGGTATGAAGCAAAAAAAGATATTGTGAAATTATTATTCTTTTTCTTTTTTCTTATCACTCAGCAAACTAATGCCGACGCTTTGCTCTTAGTAGGCCTAGTGGGGAGAAAAGTGCGAATTGGATATCAAGTCCAAGTTTACCTGCACAGACAAAAGCAAGACTTACTAAGTAAAGTCCACAATTAATATTTACAAAACATTGCGCGAAGATTTTCTTGAGGAGGTGAAACAGAAAGGTTGGAAACGTCCCATCTAGTTAAGTTTGTTGTACAGTGGACCACACTCGTTTCCAACTGAAATTGCGTTGCTTTACTTACAGAACAGGCCGAGCAGTCCTTTTACATATTCCCACGTTCTTACTGGCAAGAACACAAATATATAGGAAAGTGTTGTTATTCTTTGTGAAACATAAGAAATGTGCGCGAAACGCCTGTGAAAGTCACACTGAATCCATGGTAGGCTATTTGATTACAGAGGCAGTCTTTCCCACAGTAAATGTCTTTACAACCTCAGAATATCACAGGAGATGTAATTGAAGGGGTGGCGTGGTTTAGGGTAGAAGAACCTAAAAACCGCCATTAAAGCCGAATAAAACGCCTCTGCCAACAGCTGTCTGGGAGGCACGTTCGGTGTCATGATCGCGCTGTAGCCTATAGTTACACACACACACACACACACACACACCCTTGTAACCTTTAGAGGAGCGTGTGTCAGTGTATTCAAGTTGTGGTAGACAGAGTGACAGATTAATAATTTTCTTTTCATTATGGACTGGCTGGTGCAAAGCTCAGCTTTCTAGCAACATTGTAAGTCATAGCAGGGTTTGTGCCCTTGAAAGATAGATGGATGGAAGGAAGGAAAAACAAACATAAAAGAAAGAAAGAAAAAAAGAAAGAAATATTTCGGTGGATTACAGGGACCAGATCTTCTGTCAACAACGAAATATTGATTGTTGCAGGTTGTTGACCCGTAAATTTAAGGGGTAGACTCTTCTTCAGAAGGGAGGTATATAATTATGCAAATAGTGATCTGACAGTGATCCGGTGGAGTGCACCCGAAGACAGAAAAGGGAGGAGAGTGACATTCCAACTTCTCTTTTTCTAGGAGAATAGCTAATATTTGGTGGGCTTTGTAATGGCAATGGGGTGGGAGGGGTTTTGTACCATTGAAATGTTTATCATAAAGAAACTAATTCGATGAAAAAGTGAGGTCTGGAACTGAGGCGCGTCTGAAACGAAAAGAAGAAATGCACCTCTCGGGACCTGGCTAACCACACACACAGACAGCCTCTCATTGTAGCCCTACCATATCACTTGGGCAAGGCACATGTTGTTCTATCCTTACTGTGTCTTCTCCATCTGAAATACCAGTATGAAAGTGATGAAATACCAGTTAACACCACTTAACCTACTATTTTAAGTTCCTCCTGAGTGGCGCATTGTTGTTTCATGGCGTACCCTTGATATTTATTTCGCAAAACTACCATTGCGGATAGCATTTACTCATTAAGTTATTATTGCTGAGTGGTTCAAAGGCGTCTATCCTACACGTATAACTGGTTTATGGTTTTCCAGAATTGTAAACCCACATTGAGCCATTTGTTTTGAATACCTCGATGCGTTTTTGTATTAAAATATCGTCTCAAATTTGTCATTATTTTATAGGCGACCCAACGCAGTGAGTGTTTTATTATCCTCTAGCTCATTTCAGTTTTTGACAGCCTTTGACGTCCATCAGGGAAATCTTGTACTAGTCTGCGGTCAGTCGTCTGAAGCATAGCCTATCACCTTTCGCTATTGGTGTCTGCAGGTGTGACACGAGCGGACACAATTGATTGTTCTTACCGAGTCAACTTTGTAAGAATCCATAGACAGGAGTTTCCTGAACACGCCGTTGCTCCCCATTGAAGAACATTCCACAAACTAGACAGCATAATTTTGAAAGATTAAAAAAAACTTTGAAATACCTCTTTTGTCTTTGTCAAATAGTAAAGTAGGCTGCATATCACAACATAAATCCAACACATTCACATTAAAAATATTTTATTAATACTAATTACAATGGATGTATACTGAAAACACATTTAGAAATATACATGTAGGATGATCACATAAGACGAATTAAAATGAAAAATAAAGGACAAAATGTGTGTATTCTCAATATGTAAAATCTTAGCGTGAAGTTTGTCAACATACCTAAAAAGGACATCGGCAATTTAACATCAAAGATATTACAATTGGACACCCAGAAGGATGTTGGCTTCCTAATTGTAAATTAGAGTAAATGCTTCAATAAAAAGTACATACAATTTGATTAAAAATATTTGAAAGAGAAAATGTTAAAATTAGTTGTAATTTACATATCAAATGAGCTTTTGATTTGCTTTAAGGCTGCCTCCACCAGGCCTGAAGGATATGCGTGCGTATGGCTTGTTAGACTATAGCCTTTCCTCACAACGCTTATGAACTTGATGTGTCTTGTTTATTCCTAAGGCAACATACTGAAATAATAAATGGGCTAGCCTATATTTCACACTGAAATAGGCCTACAACGAAACCTACCAATTACTAGCATTAAATGGAATGCATATTTCAAATGGCTGCATTAAAAATACACAAACTCACAACGGAGCCCAATATGTGCATCTGATGAAGAAAATAACCATTATTTTTTGATTGCATGTAGATAAAAAGTGTTTACTGATGCGATTTATTGTTTAGACGATCAGACATGCTAATATAGCAGCATTATTCACTGAACGTTGTGAAAGCGGTATTACATTTACCCTCGTTGAATATAAAGCTAAAAGGCCAGAAAAATAGAGGCGGTTGATTTCTAAAAGAGAAGATCATGGGAGATTCACACAACTTCTAAATCTGAGTGATGGGAGGACAGTTTGGACAGGCATGCCTTCGAGCTCTGGAGAGATGACATTGTCCCAGAAACAATGCGTCTCGTTTGCGTCAAGAAAGGGACATTTTGTGAGTTTGAGCGAGATACGCACAGGACTGTCAGAGTCCTATCTGAATGTGAGGACGAACAGCGGGAGCTCTCGAGATCGGAAAGTACAATGTGCAAACATCTTAAGACACCTCATTTATACTTAAGATAATATTATTAGAACTGTTCTTGTCCTGACGCATGGCGGTGATCTGCGGAAATCGCTTGACTGTTGAATGGACTGTTACTATCTCTCAAAACTCAACATTCCTTCATTGCACCCTGACAGCTGGCTTAAGTGATTTAAAACTAGACAGGATTTACTGAAGTGGGAAGGTCCATGTCTGTCTTATTCTCCTCAACTGTCATTTTTTTCCCGAGCTTTCTTTACAAAATCGCGAAAAACAACATCTAACCCCAATAAAGCAGCAGTTCGACAAATACTATCCCTTCATCATACAGTGAGCAAGCGTTCTTCCCCACCAGAGAGGTCTGGACAGAGAAAGAATCGGGGGAAAGTCTAGCGGGATTTAAAAGGCTTGCATTAGGACCTGGGGGAGATGAGCATCCCCAGCATTAGCTCAGTTCAGGCCCATGTCAGGACAATTAGAGGTGCACCGCGAGGCACGGCGCGGAGCGGCTGTCATGCTTAATCTCGGCAGCGATAGCGCCACCACATCCCGACTAGAGCCCACGGGAGGCGCGCGCACTGAAGCCATATTGCTTTGACAGTTGCACTCATCTAGAAGTAATACAACACATTAGTTTGATGTATACACCCTGGATTCAACAATCTGATACTATGTTTTGAAGCCTGAAGGAGAGGATCGTTTTCACTGTAAAAAGTGACTAATGCTCACACCCACAGCCACCCTGCATACAGTAAGAAAGGGAAATAGAGAGAGAGTGAGAGAGGGAGAGATGGGGGGGGGGGGGTAGAGTGCGAGGATTGACACAGCGGGGGCATAGGATAGACATTTCTCTGGCTGTAGCTAGAACTCTTGAGGCTTTGGCATTGTCTGTGTTAAATCTCGTCGTGTTTGATTCTGTTGGCACTGCGTGTGGTCACTGTAGTGGACGGCTGCAGGTCCGAGCTCTCCTGGGCCTCCAGCGCATCCGCAAAGAACTTGAAGATGGAGTGGAAACTTCTCCAGGACGTCAGCTCATGCCGCTCTGTGCCTGAAACACATGAATAAGCAGAACAAAATGAAATCTTATAGTCTGACAATCAAAATACACCAAAACAATCAGAAGTTGCTCATCAAAGATTCGCAAGTTTCTTACTGGGTTTTTTTTTTTTCAAATCCAATTATTAAGGCTGGTGTTTTTTGACAAATCCTAGCATGGTGTGGTGCAGGTGTGTGTTAACTCCGTAGTGTCACAGTCTACTGGTCTAAACTGTTTTTGGCACGGAAGTCCACGGATAAACGAACTCAGTGTGAAGCTGCCCCAGTTACAATAGACACCAAATCCGATGAATACGGCCGCTCCTCACTTCCTGCCTGTTTAGACATGTGATATCTACGCCAGCTCAATGATACCAAACTCTGCCACCTTGGTTTTTTTTTTTTTTTTTGTTCCGCGGAACAGGTCCGTGGTGGAAAATACAGTTCTGGGCCTTATATCTCAAAACGGGTCACGCACAATGGAGGCACTGAACTGGACCATAGAGAGATTATGGGCTATCCCAGGTGACTCGGCCCTCCGGATCAGGTGAGGCGAGGGGGGGGGGGGGGGGGGGGGTTCAGGTTCCTCGCCCTCCCCCCCTACACCACTGCTCCTGTTAGATAGTTCCCATGCACAGGTCGCCAAGTGCCTGAGATCTGCCACGTCAGCCTCTGCAAAGTTCACCACAGAGCACCTTATCAGTCTGGCGTGGCGAGAGCTCGGCACCGACGGGCAGCAGCGTTTACAGAGACTGCAGAGGGGGGGTTGCAGGGTCCCCACCCCTTCAGGTGCTTTCTGAGGGGTTTCCCTGGTATGTTCTTGCAGATTGAAAGCGTGGTGATCAAAGCTAGTCTGATTCTACTGTGTTTCTATTGTTTTCTCACTTCCCCCCCCCTCTCTCTCTCTCTCTCTCTCTCTCTCTCTCTGTTTCTTTCTCCCTCGCTCTTCACAGAGACAGGTAGGTGTGCATTAGCCCGGAGGGCTACAATTAAAACCAACACTTCTGAAGTCCACTCCAAAACCCGGTGCTAGTGATAACCGCGTTATTGACCCCATGATTATTAGATTGACCTCCGAGTGGCCCGTATTGATGAAGACAGCCGAGGTGGGGTTGGGGGAGCGGAGCGGGGGGCAGTCGCCCGCGCTGGCCGTGGGTTGGTCAAGCTGTTGATGGTCTCCATGGTTGGGTGGGTGATCAACGCCTGGGGTCAAGTTTACCAAGCTGGCAATCACGGGAGTCAATAACTCTCGCCCCAGCAATCTTCGTACCTGTGTAGGTCTTGGGACAACACACTCCTCCAGAGCGGGAGGGAGAAGGAGAAAGAAGAGAGATGGAGGCTTCACAGAGCTTATTTATAATTTAGAACCAATTTGAAGTAGGCACGGGTTTTCAGGGATGGTCTGGTCTGGGCTCTCCCTTTCTGTTTCTTAGTTCTTCTCGTGTCTTTTCTCTTTCTCTCTCTCAGTGATTTTTTTTTAAAATTTTGGTCTGTTTTTCTTCTCTTTCTGCAGAAGTGAGAGATCAATGGAGGAGCCTGCCTGCTTGGGTTTAGAGGAGGAGCTGGAGGAGGCCTGTCAGAGATCGCGTCCCTCAACCCCCCCCCCCCCCCCGATCTCTCCCGTCTCTGTGGTGACCCCTGGTAGAACCCCATCCACCCGTCCTGGTCCAATCCCGACCATAAGTGCTCTCCGCCACCCCACAAACAGCCACTGACCACCTCTTCCCACTGGCCAAAGCAGCTTCCAGAGGCCAATCAATACTTCCTGAACAGTCACGACCGCAGGGATGATGTTAGCCGCCCGTCCCAGACTGGACCGATGACTGCGGCGGAGGAGGAGGAAGGACAGTAGCAGCTCTCAGTCGTGCCACACATAAAATTAATATCCTTAAAAGAGGCCGCCATCGATTAAGTGTCATCTTTCAATGGCGCTAGTGATTTGCACCTCGCAATGCGCTAGGCAGAGAGCGCTTGTAAAAATTCCTCCACATTGGAGAGTTTGTCAGCATCTGACAGATGCACTTTATCAACCCTCTTTTCATCTCCCCAGCAGCAGAAGGGGCTGCTGGGATTTATTTTTGTACAATTTGAGATTAGAATAAAAGTCACTGATTCTGGCTGTATTCTGTTACACTGTGCAGTACATGTTCAAAATGAAAAATAAAATATTTCTGTGTCTATTTCTTAAACTGTATCATACGTTAATTGTATGTTTCGAAAGTCAAAAAAAGTCTTAAACATTTAACTAAAATACAAAACAACGTTTAGAGTGTACTCTCAGGTAGAAGTGCTTACACTGAACCCTTGATCATCTGCATATAAAACATAATGAGCTCATTCTCCAGTGGACAAATGAGTGGAATTTGCTAGGCATATATTTCACACAATGGGAGAAAGTACAGCAGCCAGAGGAAAAAATCTCCAAAAGTGAAAAAACAAAACAAAAAAAAACCACGCACTGGTTTAAAGGATGAAAGATATTCACTAGACTGCTGTTCAAAATAAACTATTATAATGACCAATTATTTGGACCATTTAGCCACCACTCGCAACCCAAGATGCTGTGGTTTTAGTTTCTTTGCAAATACATAATTCACATAACAAAGTTCACACTGCAAAACACATATTTCCACAGTAAATCTCAAAAGTGGAGATTATAAATGTAGTTTTATGTGGAATAATAAACATTTGTTGGTTTCGAGTAACCATCTCAGCGATCCGCGTTCCCCGGCCAGCTCGCCGAGTCGAAAAAGGGGAACAAAACAAGCTCAGCGTAAAACAAAGAGCAGCGGGCAGCAGGCTTGTGGTCAGGGTTTCCTGGGGAAAGCCTCACCGACGGCCCTGGGGCCTCTCTGTGCCCTGGGGCCTCTCCGTGCCCTTGTCCTGTCCACACCGGTCCTGCTGGCTTCAGCGTGACCCTGCCGAAGCGGAGCTGTGCGGACAGAAAGGGCAGCGTCGCAGGGACTCCTTCACTTCCCGAGGCTTCCAGCGCTGGCTGGCCTCTGAGTGGACCCTGGGGGGGCTGTGTGTGCGGGGTTGTGTGAACTCAGGGGCCCTGGCTGTAAGTATTTAATTCCATCAGCATGTACAGTATACACATACACACACACACACACACAATTTCACACTCGCATACAAAGCATATGAGAAGATCAATGCAAAAACACACCACACACACACACACACACACACACACACACACACACACAGACATGCACGTCTGTCAACACTGCAGCCTGATCATGTGTGGAGGATTTCAGTATTTAGCTATGGGCCATGTTTCTCCCCCTCACCAAAGGCAGGCTGGCGTTACAAACGGTAATACGCTGTAATGGCAACATATTCCGAATCAAACGGCGCTGTAGGTGAATAAAAAGGCAGAATGATGCCTGAAGTAAAACTCTGGGGAAAATGTATATCAAAGCATGCGGTCTGTAATTAGTTTTCCATCTGCGGTACCTTATTGCAAAACCTGCTTCTAAATGGACTGTGTCCAAACAGCATATTCCACATGAATCAGGGAGTTATGTTTATTTGAATTTCATTCGGTATGTATTTTACCTATATTAAAATTGCGTTAGTCTGCTTCTTAACTAAACAAGCACAATGTTGTAATACTTAATTACTACAAAAAACTACATAATTTGGTTTAAACAGACGACAATTCTTTAGTTGATTATGATGAAATTTCCTTGTATTGAAAAAGCAATCTACAAAACAAAAACTTTATTTCAGTGTGTTGAAACTTATTTCAGTGCTATTTTACGCATTAAAGCTAATTGAAACCATTCTCATTTTAACTGTGCAGAATCTCAGTATTAATCTAAAGGCTCGTGTGTGAAGTATGCTGCATTGAACATGAGCAGTGTTTACATGTCATTCAATTGATTTAATTGACAGTGCACTTTGGCATTGGTAAGGCTAAGCTCACCTGCTTTGCTGGGCAGCAAGGCCATCAGTAACCTAAGCGCTAGCCAAACTATCCATTCCATGGGTCTGCAGCGGCCACCCAGCTCTATCAGTGTCTCGGTGGGTAAGGGGATCAATTTACCCCGTTGAACCAATCGCTCATATGCGTTTTTACGTGGAACGAGGTGGTGGGTTCGGGTATCGGTGTGTGTGTGTGTGTGTGTGTGTGTGTGTGTGTTTTCCTTCTTTTTCTTTCTTTCTTTCTTTCTTTCTTTCTTTCTTTCTTTCTTTCTTTCTTTTCACGCGCGGCGTGCCGGGCCAGCCGGTAGGTCGGTCGGTCGGTCGGTGGGAAAGCTGATCCGAGCGTGACGGCGACAGGTGTCCATGGCTCTGCCAGTGCGGTGGAAGTGCCTCACCGTAACCGAGAATGTAAAGCTGTCTGCAGTAAGGGGGTACGGGGTGGGGAGCTGATCAAATCTAAATGTACACTCTTGTCTTACACCCCCCCCCCCCCCTACTGTTGAGCAGGATGTGCAGCTTCCTATTACTCACTAGAGGAATCCAGAATTTTCTTTTTTGTTGGGCTGTTCAAGAGATCTGACAACAACTAGCTAAGTATTGGCATAATTAGATTAAAGTGATTTATTAAAAGCTGTACATTTGCAAATGGGAAAACAAGAATAAAGTACAAGCAAACACAGTCAAACAAACACAGGAAAGTACACAGACACACTCTCAAACACACACACACACACACACACCACAGAAGGGTTTTTTTTTTTATCAGAAAAAGATGGTACGTCAGAGATGTAATTCCCTCTCAGCACTTGCCAGTAAGTGGAACTTGTCTGTCTTCTGTCTTCTGAGTCTGTTTTTAATTTCTACCCCAACAACACCCCCCCCCCCCCCTGACACACACACACTCTCCCTCTCTCTCTCGCTTTTAATTACTTTACTTATTATTGTTGTTGTTGTGAGCGAGAAGCAGAACTCATTACACATCCATAAATGAGAAATTGAACAACTAGCTCTAGGGCCTGCTGAGAGGGGTCTGTATTTACTTTAAAATGGAGAGAGAGGAGAGAGTGAGAGAGCGAGAGCGAGAGAGAGAGAGAAAGAGAGGGAGGGAGGCAGGCAGGCAGGGAGAGGGAAGGGGGTGGGGAAACAGAATCTGTCAGTTTAAAATCATTATTCGTTTCGATTAAATGAAAAAAAAAAAAGACAAATAAACCAAATAAACAAAAGAAGTAGCAAAGCAGTGCGGCTACATTAATGCAGAAAATGTATAGACATAAGCTTTGGGATGCCCCCTACGAACACCCACAACAGCCAGACAACAACTCATTCAACTCAGCCTGGGCTGTCTTGCCTGGCAACCGGTGGACTTTTTGATTTCAAAAGCAGAGGCCTGAGTTGACCTGCAATAAAAAGAGCTGGGTTTTATAGAGCAGCTATGGACTCTTTATGAGACAACCTGAGAGTGGATGGGGGTGGTGTGGGGGGTGGCGTGGGCTATCTGATACTGCTGTCTGACTCCTCACAACAACAGAAGCTCACGGCAGCCAACATACCACCCAACGCCCTAAAGTTCCAAATGCCACACACATACACACACAGACACACACACACAAGCACGCAAACAAACACAATATGTATGGGTGTGTGTTTCAGTATATTTGTGTGTGTGTATATTTATATACATAGGATATAGGCTCTCATGATCCTATTACAAATAAAGCCAGTATGTATGGATTAATAGCTATATAAGCACGTTCATAAAATTCTACCTTTCCTCGAGGGCGAATACAAACTGAAAAATGATGACAAGTAATGTTTCATGACAAGTTAACCAAGCCAACAAATACGAGACCAAAAAATAACCGTCGACCATACGAAACATAAACTGACCAATAACAGCTCTGCTCACATCTTGACGTCTAAGTTGGGCCCTGTGATTTGATAGCACTGAAAGAGGACCTCGACCTAAAACCTTAAACCTGTCAGCGCACCGATGAGTACGTCCAAGGCGAGGCTCCCGAGACATAGTGACCCTACCACCTGACACCACTCGTGAGTCGTCCGGCTCCCACCAAAAGCGTCCGTCTGACGGGCATCGGAGCTAACAAGGAGTCGTCTACTGACATAATCCCTCATCAGACACTCAATCGTTAGCATAGCAGCCGCCGCCGCGAGCGAGCTAAACATCCGTGCCCGCCTTTGCTACCACCGCAGCTGTCGCCATGGGAACACTGCTGAGGGCCTCCTCCCCCTAGGAGTGCTGACAAGTGTCCCTCAACGTCCGACTGTGAGGTCTGCAGGTAGACTATATATGTATTCCTCCTCCTTCATCCAATGACCCGTCTCAACTTGGCAAGCCCAAGAGGCTGTGAGAGGCTGGGGCTGAGGGGGGAGTAGGTGGGAAGGGGTGGTCATCGGATGGATGGCTGAGTGGGGAGGGGGGTGGCAATTACAAGTCCTCAGAACCTGCCCTGATATAAAGATGGGGCGGGGTGGCGTGGCCTGTGTTAACGTCTAACGTATGTGTGTGTATGTGTGCGTGTGTGTGTGTGTGTGTGTGTGTGTGTGTGGGGGGGGGGGGGGGGGGGGGGGGGGGGGGGGCAGTACAGTTCTGGGCCTGTGTTAGCATCTAATGTATGTGTGTGTGTGTGTGTGTGTGTGTGTGTGTGTTGGGGCAGTACAGTTCTGGGCCTGTTTTAGCATCTAATGTATGTGTGTGTGCCTGTGTGTGTGTGTGTGTCAGGGGGGGGGGCAGTACAGTTCTGGGCCTGTGTTAGCATCTAATGTATGTGTGTGTGTGTGTGTGTGTGTGTGTGTGTTGGGGCAGTACAGTTCTGGGCCTGTTTTAGCATCTAATGTATGTGTGTGTGCCTGTGTGTGTGTGTGTGTCAGGGTGGGGGGCAGTACAGTTCTGGGCCTGTGTTAGCATCTAATGTATGTGTGTGTGTGTGTGTGTGTGTGTGTGTGTGTGTGTGTAGGGGGGGTGCAGTACAGTTCTGGCCAGTGTGGAGGGTGAGCTGACCTTGCGAGGCTGGCGCTCCTGTGGTTATCAGAGAGGGTGGTGGGTTGGAGTGGGGGGGGGGTCGCTGTGGGGGGTGGACGCTGAGATAGGGAGCGGAGCAAGGCGTCGGGGCGGGGCAGGGCAGAAATAGATCACTTAGGGGAACAAAGTGTAATTAATGGCTAGGGAGAGATAAGAGCCGGCCACGGCCCCTATCTGGGAATGTTCTAATGGGGTGTGTGAACACACACACACACACACACACACACACACACTCGCTGCCAGTGGGGGATGACCCCACTGTCTTTCTGTGTGTGTGAGTGTGCATTTCAGAGACACTCCCCAGCTGTAAGTGCATGGAAGAGAAAATAAGATGACCCGGGGCCTCCGTGTGTGTGTGTGTGTGTGTGTGTGTGTGTGTGTGTGTGTGTGTGTGTGTGTGTGTGTGCAGGGGCTAAGTGTGACAAATACTTTCCCTGCCCGGGCCATAATGTGTGTGCGTGTCCATGGGTAATGAAAAGGGAGAGCCTAGAGTGAGCTTATAAATGGCTAAGAGGCTGACTGCACATATGTTAAATAATAGATCTGCAAATGACTTCCTTAAGGAGCTGTGTGTGTGTGTGTGTATCAGGGCACATTAACACCTGTGCGTCAGTGTGTGTGTGTGTGTGCACACGAGCCTGTCCGGTAAGGGCATACAGTAAGTGGAGTCAAAAACAGGACTAGGTTAAGAGGCTCCCAGATGCTTAAAAATAATAATTTACACACTATCTTTGAGTGTGTAGAGAGGGTCTCAGCGTGTGTGTGTGTGTGTGTGTGTGTGCGTGTGTGTGTGTGTGCGTGTGTGTGTGTGTTTATGACTCTCTGCCAGTGCCTCATAGGATGGGATAACCCACCCTGGCCCTCGGAGAAGAAAAGACAAATCAAATCCACAAGCTGCCACGGCCTCTTCCTTGACGAAGATTTGCAGACTCAATGATGAAAGGAAACGCGCATGGAAAGGCCCCCATTATATCTTACACACACACACACACACACACACACAGAGCGGCCGTGAGTGATGTTATTACGCAGGCAGATGAAGGGATGTGAGTGTTTAGAGTGAGGAGGAGGAACGCCGGACGGTCAGGCGGGGGTCAGAGCGAGCGAGCGAGCAGACGAGGAGGAGGACGAGGAGGAGGAGGAGGACGAGGAGGAGGAGGAGGAGGAGGAGGAGGAGAGGAGACCAGGAGAGAGGAGGAGAGACGGATTCAAGAGACGAGATGAGAGGAGGGGCGAGGAGCGAGGAGAAGGGGGGGAGAGGAGAGGAGGGGAGGAGAGGGGAGAGGAGAATGCTAACTGACAGGAACTTCCTGAACAACCTCCTGTCTGCACGTCTGCGAGTGCGTCAGGGGCCCGCCAGGAGCCAAGGGGGATGGGGGGGGGGGGGTCTGCCAGCAGGATGCCACCGCACACACACAGAGAGAGGGAGAGGGAGGGGGGAGAGAGAGAGGGAGGGAGGGGGAGAGAGAGAGGGAGGGAGGGAGAGAGGGGGAGGAAGGGGGGTATCAGAGGAGAGAGCTGTGTGTAAGGGGAGGATGTTTCAAGATGAATTTGTCCCCGTCGGTCTAAGAAGAATCAGCGTGAGGTGTCTGCCATCAGGGAGTTTCCCCTTGGGGTCAATGAATGGCTTGTGGTCACTTGTGCCAGTATGTGTGTGTGTGTGTGTGTCTGTCTGTCTGTGTGTGTGTGTGTGTGTGTATATGTGTGTGTATGTGTGTGTGTGTGTGTCTATTTGTTTGCATGCATATGGCCATGAGAGGTTCTGCTTGCAAGCTCCGTAACAAAACCGGATGTCTCTTGCCCAACATGGGAGCCTCGACAACTCGTAATTGCGGGCCACCATCTGAAAGAAGCAGGTTGAGGGATGGCCACGTTTGACCCCGGAACGCTGTGCCTGGGCTGTAGATCAGTTCGCTTAGTAGATCACTCGCGCTGCTGCGTTAGCCCAAACAAGATCAGCGCACACCTGGCTTTCACAGGCACAAGGGACCCCCGGTGGAGGATCCATGCTAAGCTACCCAAACACAAACCCGCTGCCACTTTGCGGGGTTAGCACCTGGGGGAGGCCCCGCCACTAATGCGGTCTCGCCCGTGAAATATGATCGTTCCTGGGATCAAGGTAGTGTAGTGCGGGCGACCGCGCCCCGAAGGACTTCCATAAACACCTGCATCAAACTGCCTATATATGGCGAAAACAGCATGACAACGCGGCGGAATCCGTCAATGTCTTCCGACAGATAGCTCCGCCGCGGCAAGTGCTTAGCATGATGGATGCGCGTCTTACACTATACAGTGTCAACTAGAAAGTCCATAATCTGGATAAAGGAGGTTATGCTGTAAGTGGTTTGGCAAGTAAACTTTTCATTTATCACCCTGTGATGATATGGACGCTGTGTGTAGGGGTATGCGTGTGTGTATGTGTGTGTTTGAGTGTGTGTGCGTGTGTGTGAGTGTGTGTGTGAATGGCCTGACTCCGACCTTTACGATCTGGCTCCAGCTGTGTGATGAGAGAGTCTGAAGGGCCAAAGAGGAGTGAGCTGTGATTCGTCATGAGCACAGAGAAAATGAGAGAGAGACAGAGAGAGAGAGAGAGAGAGAGAGAGAGAGAGAGAGAGAGAGAGAGAGAGACAGAGAGAGAGGGAGGGAGGGAAGGAAAGAGCAAGGGAGAGGGAGGGAGGGAGGGAGGGAAGGAGAGCACATCTTCAAAGCAGGAGCGGGAGCTTGTGAAAAAAAAACAACAAAAAAAAAACCTTGTCTGCCCTGAGAGGATCTCTACTCTGCTTTGGCCTTGGCCTGTCTAGCAGCAAGGATGATGAGAGGGGGAGAGAAAGAGAGAGAGAGAGAGAGAGAGAGACAGAGAGAGAGATAGAAGGAGAGAGAGAGATAGAAGGAGAGACAGTGAAAGAGGCGCCTACAAATGACATCTAGAGATAACTTTCTCCTCGACGGCTCTTGCTATCACTTTTCCTGGCAGTGTAAGACACGATTTGTCAAGTGAAGGTGTGAGTGTGTGTGTATTAGTGTGTGTGTGTGTGTGTGTGTGTGTGAGAGAGAGGGAGACAGAGAGTTACAGAGAGAGAGAGGTAAAAAGGAAAGACAAAGACAAGATTAAATTGACAGTAAATTAATATTTTTTCCCTAAGGATATGCTGTACATTATCGACAGGAAAAAATACATTAATGAAAATCAGACACCGACATAACAGTCAGAGGTTGACTGCTGCTACTTTCGGCAGCCGAAGTCTGGATCATCATCCAGGTAGGCCGTGAATAAACACATTATTAGTGAGGAGATGATTGATACCATAAAAAAGCCCTTGTTGACACTGATTAGAAAAACACCGAATGTGTCAGAAAATCTCTTCTCAGAGGGCCTGCTAACAGCTGGTAATTTTCACCAGCAAACTTTGGAGTGAAACAGACTCCACATTAGGGAGCACGAGGTCAGCGCAAACAGAGCACTCGTCGGGAGCTGCATCCGAGTAAACAAGCAAGCAAACAAACAAACAACAAACAGGCAGATTTATCTTGCCATCCGCCCCACGTGGGAGGGGTGCACTTCTGATTGGGCGGCCCTCAGCCTCTCCTGCATTATGCATGTTTGGAGATGAAACGGCCAAAGGATAGGATAGGTAGTCAACCCACTTATTCTGCAGTGTTACTTTGAGAGCACTGATGGGCCAACAGACAGACAGACAGAGACAGACAGAGAGAGACAGAGAGACAGACAGACAGACAGACAGAGAGACAGAGAGACAGACAGACACAGCAGTGTTTGTTTGCCCTGTCTGCCTCTGAGTCTCTCCACTAATAGCTTCAAATGAGGAGGCACTACCAAATGATTGGAGAGTAACCAAGGGAGACAGAGGGAGAGAACAGAGACCTAGAGGGAGAGATAGAAAGAATAACAGGACATCTTCTTACATATGGGCTAATCTACTTGCTGACCAATCATATTTAGCAGTTAATGGCCATGGCCACCTCTGTGCCTACCTACTCTCTCACTCGCGCACACACACACACACACACACACACACACACACACACACACACACACACACACACACACACACACACACACACACACACACACACACACACACACACACACACAGACACACACACAGACACACACACACACCTTGTATATGTGATAGTTTCCAATGATTCAGAGAGGTTTCCAAACACAAACCTGCTCAAGCACACTCACACAGAAAACTGTGAGTGTAGGTGCATTTCACAGCACTGTCTGTGTGGACATATATGATGTCTGTGTTTATCTGGGAGCATCTGTGTGAGGGAGTGTGAGCATTGTGTGTGTGTGTGTGTGTGTGAGAGAGAGAGAGAGAGAGAGAGAGTGCAGTTTTGGGTCAGAGGACATTCTCACACTCTCTGCTCCCCGCTCTATCGACTGCGGAGGTGGGGGAGGGGGCGCTTGGGCAAACGGGCAAATGGAATCAAATGATCGATCTGTTCTCACTCATCAGGAGCACAGGGAGAGAGAGAGAGATAGAGAAAGAGAGAGGCTGGGAGGGAGAGAGAGATAGAGAGAGAGAGAGGCAGGGAGGGACAGAGATAGAGAGAGAGAGAGGGAGAGAGAGAGGGAGAAAGAGGGAGAGAGAGATAGAGAGAGAGAAATAGAGAAAGCCCTCACTCCTGCAGCAGATAAACATTGATCAGGTGATGTAAACCTGCTCGACAAGCCCCACTGCCCCTCGCCCTCACTGTTTCTCTTTCTCCCACTCTGACGCATATAGAATGCCGGCACTAGATAACACTTGCAGGAGACTGCCAGTCTCTCCAAGTGTGTGTTCTTCTGTGTGTGTGTGTGTGTGTGGAGGATAAGAGGAGACAAAGGCTAGAGGGAAAGAGAAAGAAAGAGAGGACAATAAAGAGTATGAAAGGAGTGCATAACACACACCTAACCCAAATTAGTTTGAGGTGTGTGTTTGTGTGTGTGTGTGTGTGTGTGTGTGTGTGTGTGTGTGTGTGTGTGTGTCTGTCCTGTGGGTGAAAAACTCAGAGCAGCATCTGTGTGTTTTAGTGCAATGTCAAGTATGATGAATAAAATATAACAGATGGGCTTTAAAAGTATAATCAAGGAGTATAACAAAATACTAGGAGTGAGACAGAGAGAGAGAGAGACAGAGAGAGAGAGACAGAGAGAGAGAGAGAGAGACAGAGGAGAAGAGAGAGACAGAGAGAGAGAGAGAGAGAGAGAGAGAGATGGAAAGAGAGAGAGTAGGGGAAAGAGGCAGAAAGAGAGTGAGAAAGGCAACAGTGATGTAGGAGGAAAAAAATAGCACTTCTCATAACTTCATGGGGGCTGCTCTCTCTCTCTCCCTTTCTCCCCATTCTCTCTCTCTCTCCCTCCCTCTCTCGTTGGTGATCTATAATTGATGTGTGGTGAGTTCACAGTGGGGCTTTTGCACTCTCAGCTGCTGACTGATATCATTGCCCCTTTTATTTTATCACACACACACACACACACACCAATGTTCTGAGTCCCCACTCACACACCCTCTACACATCTGTGCTTCACGCACTAACGATTAACCAGCCCAATTCCCTGTCTCCTCCCACAACTCTCCAACAGCGCACTCCATTAGCTCAATCCACACCACACCACACACACACACACACACACACACACACACACACACACTTCAGCCACCAAGTTTGGTCAGAGTTTTTGCCCAGCATGGAAGCCTCTTATATTTAAGTGCTACCATGTGAGGCCTGGTGGTGAGCCTGGCAAGTGGCAATGCCAGTGCCCTCACGCCTGCTTCAAGTCTGCGCCCATGCTAATGAGCGGTGCCCACCAGCACGCCTAGGTTGCCCGCTGATGCCCTGCCCACTGCGGTCGACGGTGGACGACAGAAAGGTTTCAAACGCCACTTTGCAAAAATCCAAATGTCACTCACGAGGAAACCACAAAACGCTGGGCACAAAGAATATGGCTGTGTCGGTGTGGTTAACTGTGGGCGGGCCACACACACACACACACACACACACACACACACACAAACACTTACTCAGACGTGTACTGCGACATATGCCCACACATGCTGGGTTTTCGACGGCAAACCCCTAGCGGCCACAGAGCCCTTTTATGTGGCTGACCACCACAGAGGGCTGGCTCTGGGCGAGGCGGACAGGCCTGCTTCCTCTCTGCAGCAACTGGGCAGACACAACACGCAGAGGTGGGGGGGAAAAAACATCTAGTTCTGCAATTCATCCACATCCATCAAATGATTTGACTTTTCCAAAAAGGCTTTTATTTGGAGAGGGAACAATTCACTTCACAGGAGACCCTAAGAAGTTTCCTGCTTATTCACATCAAAGTTATTTTTATTATTAGTTGGTGTTTGCTACCTATAACTAGAAGCTATTAAGCTAACCAAGTAGTTCAAGTGAGCTGACCCATACTACCCTTATGGACAGAATAAATTAAGGAGATATACATACTTTAGGGGGGACTTTTGGCCAACTCACAGAAAAAAATATATATCATACTCCATATATGTTGACATAGACAGACAGACAGAGAGACAGACAGGCAGAGAGACAGGACAGGCAGACAGACAGACAGACAGACAGACACACATACATACATATAGATGACATAGATAAACAGAAAGATATACAGACAGACGTATATTTTATTAATCCTGACAGAAATGTTGGGAGTGAAATGATGGAGTGAATACTAAAACTCAACTCTGGGAAAAACTCCCATCTGTCTTGAGCTGCAGCTTCAACAGGAAGAGCTGGGAGGCAGAGAGTCTTGTGCGCGCCTGTATCTGACTCCAGAGTGAGTCTGGTCCAAGGCCAGGTTAGGTCCACTTTTAACAGAGTATATATCTAGCTAGCCTATGTTTTGAATTTCAAGCAAATGTCTTAAGACTAACTTTACCGGGAGTTACGTGCGAAAACGGGAGAAGCCTTTTGGACGGACGCACACACACACGCACATATGGAGCTCTTAATAGCCCACGTTAAATGTGGGGTTAGGTGACTGCGGGATAGTATCTTTAGCTGTCAAATGTGACCAATCAGGGAACAATTTAATCGCACGTGGGTTTGTTTTGTAGACCAACGTTTAATCTCATGCGGGTTTTGTATATAATTTGTTTTCCGATATAAATGCTGCCATGTGAACACAAACGAACCAGGGGAAAATGGAGAAAAATTGTATCGATTCAGCCCGTGATTCGGGAAACAAAATAGGTATGAAAGCGCCCTGAGTCTGGTCCAAGCCCAGGGTGGCGTCTGACTCCAGTGTGAGTCTGGTCCAAGCCCAGGGTGGCGTCTGACTCCAGTGTGAGTCTGGTCCAAGCCCAGGGTTGCTCTCTCTCTTCTTGGCTCTCCTCTTGCTCTTGCTCTCTCTCTTTCTCTCTCCTCTTGCTCGCTCTCTCTCTCTCTCTCTCTCTCTCTCTCTCCTCTTGCTCTCTCTCTCTCTCTCTCTCTCTCTCTCTCCTCTTGCTCTCTCTCTCCCACACGCTGCTCAGCTCCTCCGCTGCTCACCCTACACGCTGTGTGTGCTCTCCACAGGTTAGGCCAGGGGAGCCCACGTGGACTTCTTCTTCCAGTCGGATCGCTTGTGTGTGTGTGTGTGTGTGTGTGTGTGTGTGTGGTGCAGGAGAGTTTTTCCCCAATTATTTCCAGACACTCCCCCCCCCCCCCCCACCTCACATGCACACACGTGTGTACACAACACACACACACACACACACACACACACTGAACATCAATGTTGCTTTTTTCCGTTCCCATCCTCCATCATGCCTCTCTCCGCTCCATCATCTCTCTGCAGAGGGCCAATCAGATAAAGAGCTCACCATGAGCCTGAGAGCGGGGCGAGGGGCAGGGGGCAGGGGCAGGGAAAAAGCCCTGGCCAGACTGCCCACTCACGCGCAGTGCGCAGACCGAGCGGAGCGGGTGAACTTTTGCCCCGGTCAGCTTGGCCCGCGTGGACGTCCTGCTGGGGGCCTGCTGGAAGGGGCTAAGCCCTCACTGGCCCTGCCCCTAATGCCCCTGGCACAGAGGGAGCGGGGCGCACGCGGGGGCCTCTGCTGGTGCCCGCGGCTGCCCTGCGCTGGCCGCGGGTGGGCATATGGACGCGGGCGGCGGGGGTCTGCCCCAGATCTGCCCCGGGTCACCTGGAGAGGTGACACTTCCGGGCGGGCAGGGCGGGCAACGGGCCAGGCAGATGGACAGACAAAGCAGGCGACTGACCGGAGGGGGATGGTCTGGGACGATACGCACACACACATGCATGTATGATTGCAGACATGCACACAACACACCACACCCAGACACCGCACACACAGTTATATCCAATGAAATATCCACCAATTACAAGATAATCAACAAGACCAAACAGATAGCTGACTGTTGAATAAAAGTGAGTGCCCAGCCCCCACTCTAGCAGCCTACTGTAAAGCACAGGCCTCTAGTGGAGCCTAAATCATTGTGACAGCACAGCACTGTTAATAACACTAGTGGACATTTACATAAGCTCTCGTCCTAATGACCATCGTCATATCGCACCACGGCAATTAGAGACCAAGCCCCCCTCGCTCTCTCTCTATCTCTCTTTCTCTCTCCCTCCCTCCCTCTGTCTTTCTTTCTCCCTCTCCATCTCTCTCCCTCTTAAAGGCTCAATTATGGGACAATCGGCTGGAGAGAGCGCTTTTCTCGACGGCTCGTGCTAATGGCATGGGAGATGGAGGAGGACGGCCTCTCTGGCAGAAGGGGGGACAGGAAATCATTCTTACACCGGGCTGGAGAGGGTGGGGGGTTGGGTGGGGGTGGATGGTGTTGGCTGGGTGAGGGGAGCCCGAGGGGACAGGCAGGTGAGCGGGCCGCCACGGATCCACTCACCAATCCTGCTGGATTTATGGGCTGCACTTTAGCAGAGGAGTAATAACGGCCTGGCTGAGTGGTGCTGAGAGGGGGAGGAGAGGAATGGAGGGAGAGAGAGAGGGAGAGTGAGGGAGGGATGGAGGGAGAGAGAGGGAGAGAGAGAGGGAGGGGAGAGATGATAGGATGGAAAAGAGAGAGAGAGATGGAGGGAGAGAGAGAGCGAGGGAGAGATGGAGGGGAGTGAGAGAGAGAGGGATAGAGGGAGGGATGGAGGGGGAGAGAGAGAGAGAGGGAGGGAGGGGAGGGTTGTAGAATGGTAAATAAGGAGATGAGGATGGTTTAGTTGGAGTGTGATCCTGATGGCGCTGCATTGATCCAGCGGCTCGCTTCCACTCTCCTAATGGTGAAGAGGACAGCCCCCACGCCCAGGAATTAAATGCAGTGACTTTCTCAGTGCCTTTTAAAGATGTGTGTGAGTGTGTGCGTGCGTGTGTGCGTGTATGTGTGTGTGTGTATGTGTGTGTGTGGTGTGTGTGTAATGGGGTGGGGAGTAAAGCTTTCATCATGTCACTCTCATACATACAGATGCAGACGTGGACCCAGAGAGACAGACTTAAGACACAAACACACCATCACACGATCCTTTTCAGTCTAACCGCCATTTACTGACAGTTCTAATACAACCAAGAAGCACCCAGCCAATGTCTTTCGCGTGTGTGCGTGTGTGTGTGTGTGTGTGTGTGTGTGTGTGTTACTGTGGCCAGCACCCTCTTATTCAATCACCACTTCTACTTAAGCACTGATTTAGCATCCGTTTGTCAGTCGAAGTCCACTGCATGTTGTCACCGGACGTCACGCGCCGCTTCACGGACAAAACTCTGAAGGAATGCTGGGACAGTGAGAACTTTCGGTGGCCTTTCCCCCGCAGTGGGAGAAGCTAATTACGTGTCCACTCCCCCCCCCCACCCCCCCGTTTGGCAGTCTGGCCGGGCAGTGTGTGTAAACATCAGAGATTAGCGGGGAACATTCCCGTCACTAGTGCGACTGTAGCCTCGCGGCGGATCACCAACCTCATTTAAATGTTTAAATATTGCTCTTGGCTGCGGCCGTTGTGCCAGTCTGTCTTGTGCTCTTGTGCTAACAAACCTTTTTTTTTCCTCTCTCTCTCTTTCTCTCTTTCTCCCCCCTCGGAGATTGAGACGGGAAGAGAGAGAGGGATAGAGAAAGAGAGAGAGAGAGAGAGATGGAGTGAACGCAGAACAGACAGAAGGGAGCAGATGTCAACAGAGAGGAGTGTTTCTCATAACTTCATGGGGCTTTCTCCATCTGTAACGCCTCTCAAATATTCAGACAGAGAAGACAGACGGACAGAGAGGGAGGAGGAGGGAGAGGGAGCGGAGGAGAGAGAGAGAGAGAGAGAGGAGAGAGAGAGAGAGAGAGAGAGGAGAGAGAGAGAGAGAGAGAGAGAGAGGAGAGAGAGAGGATGAGAGAGAGAGAGAGAGAGAATAGAAAAGTAACTGGACGCTCAGGGTATACCTGAAAAAGCGAAGCACGGATGTGTGGACAAAGACCATCCTGACAGGTCCCACGAAATACAATCATTGAGAAGGGCAGTAGGTGGAGAGAACTGGACAAGTATATGCCCATGTGTGTACTGATATGTATCTGTGTGTGTGTGCATATACATATGAGCATGTGCATGTTGCATGTGTGTGTTGTGTGTGTGAGCGTCTCCCTCTACTGTGTGTGGAGGCCCTGGCGGGGGAACAGGTGATGTCGCAGCCGTGCGGCCCTGCTCTGATTACACACGAGGCCACAGGGCTTGTCCTGTCGGCCTGACAGCGCTTGTGTCCGTCTGTGTCCCACGGCAACGGACGCACAGGTGCGCCAGACAGACAGGGAAACACCTGTGTTGACACACACACCGACCTACTCGCACTTTCAAACACACACACACACACACACACACACACACACACACACACACACACACACACACTCAGTCATGTATACATGTATATACAGTAGCTGTCAAAATTCAGGACAGGTGGGGTAAGTGAGATGCACCTCCTATTCTCCTCCACCCATTGACGGAGACGCACACACCTGTCACTCCACCCACCAGGTCACAGGAAGCTGCAGCGAAAGCCCTGGGAGAGGTCAACAGCCTTGTCGGGCAGATGAAACGGGAGAGGGAGGAGAGGGACACCCCGAGGCTTTGTAATGACCGAAACCCTGGGAGTGTGTGTGGTGTGGTGCGGTCTGCTGCCGCCACTGCTGCTGCTGCAAACGTTACCACTGAGCAGATTTCAGATTTGGCCCGCACGCATGCATGCACAATTATCAAAGCCATGTCCCAGCCCTCACATGGGGGGGAGAGAGAGGGAGAGAGAGAGGGAGAGAGAGAGGGAGGGGGGGGGGGTAGAGTGAGAGTGAAAGACAGAGAGATGGAGGGAAAGAGGGAGAAAGACATAAAGATAGGGGAATAGGAAAGAGGGGGGATCTAAAATGTGTAGAAAAAGGAGAGGTAGAGAGAGAGAGGAGAGAGAAGAGAGAGAGAGGAGAGAGAGAGAGGAGAGAGAGAGAGAGAGAGAGAGAGAGAGAGAGAGAGAGAGATGGAGGCAGACACTACCTGGTCAGCTAGTGCCACCCAGTGCTGCTGGGCTGGGCTGACCGGCCTACTGGCTGCCAGGCGGAGTTGTCTATTTGTCCCTGCCCTCGACCCCTGACTGCTGGCACAACCCCACTCTGGGGCTAAAAAAATCGGAAGAGCACATACGCAACAGAGGCACTGAGACAGACAGAGAGAGAGAGAGAGAGAGAGAGAGAGATAGAGAGAGAGAGAGAGAGGGTATACGTGTGTGTGTGCGTGCGTCTGTGTCTGAGAGAGATAGAGTGGGGAATGTGTGTATGAGAGAGAGAGAGAGAGGGATGAGGAGGAGGAGGAGGAGAAAAGGAACAGACAGAGAGTCTGCTCTCCACTGCTCTAATCCCATTAAACAGGGAGGCCGGTGCCAACTGATGGGGTCAGCCAGAGTGCCACATCACTCAAGCCACCTTGGCTTCCCCCCGCTGACCAGCCCAGGGACTGGCCTCGGACGGGTCCGGTCCAGACTCATCTCCTGGACCAGGAGCAGGAGACCACTCCACCGGACAGAAGGACCCCAGGCACTTAAGAGACAGTTCCCTAGTCTGGGGGGGAAAGGCATTGTTAGGGGTAAAAACCTAGAGAATGTCTGGGGTTTTGAGTGATGGAGAGACTGAGAGAGAGAGTGAGAGAGGTAATGAGAAAGTGAGGGAGAGAGTGGGAATTGAAGAGAAAGAGAGGGAAAGTGAGAGAAGCAGAGAGAGAGAGAGAGGGAGGGAGAGAAAGAGAGAAAGATCTGAATGCATCAGAGTCTAGGGTGAAGTCCTGGATAAGCAGCTTCCACAGTGGATTGGTTTAATGTGTTTACAGCAAAGTTAAAAGGCACATCCCTGCTTTGGCCGGGGTCACACAGAGTGCACATGACACTGCAGCGATGGGGGTGGCGTCAGCAGTGTGGAATGGCCATCTTTCTATCTCTCCCCCTCTCTCTCTCTTACACACACACACTAATCACTGCACAAGTTTTGGCAGAAATGTCAATGTTAACGCCAGAGCTACAATGCCTGGACAAAGTGGATTTGAGTTTGCCAAAGTTGTCCCATAAGTTGTTCTAGAGGGTGGTGAATTTTGACCCCAGGGGACAGAGCCCTTCAAAACCCAGCGGCCCCCATCCACCCCCTGCCCTCCATCATGTGACACGATGTTCAAATGTGTGACTGTAGCAGCTACAGAAGATTCTGATTAGATAAGCTAACATTAGCAACGCTCCAGAAATACTGTGTTTAGGAAAACAAACTCAATTGACCGCAGGTGAACACATAGCGCGTGTTTCAATAACAAGCAACGAAGAGCCTGCTGACCCTTTGGCCCTGAGCTTTGGCTTCTGAGGGCCCAATCCTGTTTCTCCTACTCCTGGCCACATGAACTCAGGCTGGCCTTTTAAATACCCAGAGAGAGAGAGAGAGAGAGAGAAAGCACCATGCCAGCCTTCAGTTAGCTTAGCTACCGTAAACACACACACACACACACACACACACACACACACAGTCACAAACACAATGGCTTCTCTGACATGCCACGCTTTTTAGCCTATTCAACGCTCCAATCCCATTCCGTTAACTCCACTAAAAGGGCTAATATTGGATGCAGGAGTGCGGAGGCTTACAAGTCGAAGGGGCTTCGGCCCCCTTGGATATATACCGCCCCCCCCCCCCCCGCCCCCCTCCCCCCTCCAGAGGCTATGAGCTTCTCTCCTCTCTAATAAATCACACGCTGTCCTTAGCCAAAAGCCTCAGCCATTAGCACTGGGCACACACAAAGTCACCACTCAACTTTAAAACAACACTGGATGGAGCAGAGGACATCGGAGGAGAGCGAGCGAGTGTGTGGAAGGACTGACGTGGCGTGAGAAGAGCATCTCAGGACAGCCATACCGCGTCTCTGTCTACGCAGAATACATACTTCTGAAATGGCATAGTAGCCATACCTCACTTACAGTACTCTACCGGTACATACATACAGTACATACACATATATACACTACTCACAAAAAGTCAGGGATATTCGGCTTTCAGGTGAAATTTCAGGATGAACCTAAAATCCACTCTAACCTTTACAGGTGAACTTAATGTGACCTTCTCTAAACTTTTGAACACGCATGTCCAACAGTTCAAATGTTTCAGTACTTTGTGTCCTGAAATATTAAATTTCACTCGAAAGCCAGATATCCCTAACTTTTTTGTGAGTAGTATATGAAACCCTAAATAAGACAGCTGTGTCACCTCGTATCACTAGCAGGCCCATCAACAGCTCCGATTTAGAGGGCATCTTGCTACGGCACCTGTGCCTCAGCAGGGCACGGCACCTTTAACACCTCCGCAAGTCGGGATAGGACTTACAACACCTCACTCGACTCCAGCGGCCATTACCTCAGCATGTATGCAGTTTCCTTGTGACATGGAACTCAGACGAGCGTCAGAGCTCGGGGGCTCAGGGGTGTGTGTGAGTGTGTGTGTGTGTAAGTGCGTGCGTGCGGGTGTGTGCGTGCGTGTGTGCGTGAGGAGTCAGGGGAAAGACGCGGACAACGTGAAGGAGAGAGCAAGTGAGCGAGCGGTCCAGACAGCGGCGGCGGGGTTAGGAGTTCAGCGAGACAGTGGACAGCGCTGGCCTGACCCAGAGCCCCTTGTGATGCAGGGAAGAGCGCCAGCACACAGATTGGGATTAGCACATGCTGGTGGCTCTGTGAAACAGGATCAGCGAGAGAGAGAGGAGAGAGAGAAAGGGAGAGAGAGACAGAGACAGAGAGAATGAGAGGGAGAGAGGGAGGGAGAAAGAGAGAGGGAGAGACAGAGAGGGAGAGACAGAAAGAGAGAGAGAGACAGAGAGAGAGATAGAGAGAGAGAGAGAGAGAGACAAAGAGAGAGAGAGACCAACAAAGAGAGAGGGATAGGGAGATTTAAAGAGAGAGAGAGAGTGTGTGTGTGTGTGTGTGTGTAGGTGTGAGACAGAAAGAGAGACAACGACACCCATGGACACTCTCTGTCTTTATTTGGGACAGACAAACCAACCCCATGTGATTTCCCCCTCTATCTCAAATAGCTTAACGAGCTCATTGAGAGGGCTTTTGATTGGCTCCAGTCTGGCCAGATGGTCCCTGTGGTTTCTGGTGGCGTGGGCAGCACCCTCCACAATCAAAGCTGGTACTGGACTCTCACTGACCAACAGACACACACTCCCTCCCTCCCTCCCTCCCTCCATCTCTCCCTCCATCACTCCTCCCCTTTGACCTCCGACCCAATCACATTTGGCTTCCGTATGTGACAGCCCAGCATGGCATCTCTTAATAACGGGGCCAGTTGTCATTCAGTGTTGTGATTTCACTCCACAACCCGTCACTCACGGCCAATGATTACAGAGGATGAGCACAGTAACCACCTGTACAGCCTGAAGCAAAAGGGTACAGGTGAGACACACACACACACACACTCACTCACTCACTCACATGTACGAATGCAGGCACACCACACACACTCACTCACATGTACGAATGCACGCACGCACACACACGCACACACACACACACACACATGTACAAATGCATGCACACACACACACGCACACACACACAAATCTCAAAATCTTGACTGAAAAAACAAACCAAAAAAAAAAAAAAAAAAATAGGAGCTGACCAAACTTAAAAATGGTCCAAATTCAATATCCCAACCTTGACTCCGTGCACTTTAGACGCTGGTCCTGTTCCAGTTCCAGTCCTCTCGGGAGGGGAGGGGAGACGGGCAGGTATCTCACCCCAGAGACGGGCCTCCCTGCACTGACGGAGCTCCTGGGCGTGACCCAACCAGAGTGTCCTGCCAGCCAAACCTCTGAGGCTGCGGTTGAGCTAGCTGGCGAGGCGACAGAATGGCTTTGGGAGACATATGTATGTACTGTATCGGTCAGCATGGGCAAGCAGTGGCCATACAGATCACACGGGTCTTTGGGATTTCTTTGTGATGTGTGTGGGGGTAGATGTTTCATTGTGGATCTGTTTGCTGCTTGCTTTTGAATTTGTGGTACTGTACTGTATGTGTGTGTGTGTGTCTGTTTGTGTGTGTGTGTGTGTGTGTGTTTGTGTGTGTGTGTGTCTGTGTGTGTGTGTGTGTGTGCGTGTATGCACTTGTGCAGATGTTTCATTATGCACCTGTTTGTTTTTGCATTTTCTTTGTGTGTGTGCGTGAGCGTGTGTGTGTGTGTGTGTGAGCGTGTGTGTAAGACAGAGAACAGGGAAGTGTGTCTGTGAGAGAGAGACTCATCATAGCTCTGGGAACTCATTAACAGAAAAATCAATATTATGCTCATCATTTGCATCTGACTGTTTCAACTCTTTGCCTCACTAAAGACATCCCATTCTCTCTGGCTAGATTAGGTCGTGCGCACACACACAGGCAAGCACACACACACACACACACTTGTGGCTCTCTTCTCCACAAATCACTCAATATGCAGACGTTGGTCGGCTCGGCCGGCGTGGATGTCTATGGTGTGTTAGGAGGCAAACATCTTTGTTGAATAAGTAAATATGTTCCTGGAGGGAAGGCCAGGGCCAGTGTAATCCCCTTTTAGCCTCACTCACAGACTCCAGCCAGACAGCCTGGCACAGCCAATGAAGACATCAGAGAGAGGGGGATGGCTGCTGGAAGAGTATGTATGTGTGTGTGTGTGTGTGTGTGTGTGTGTGTGTGGAGGAGGGAGGGGGGTCTGTACAGAGAGAAAAGGAAAGGGAATGAGCGAGAGAGGGATAGAGGAAGGAGAAAAGACAAAGGGGAAGAAAAGAGAGAGAGAGAGAGAGAGAGAGAGAGAGATAGAGAGAGATGAGAGAGAGAGGAAGAGAGCAGCTGTAGATGCTCTTACCTTCGACTGC
>NC_055974.1:13083946-13088946 GCF_018492685.1 Alosa sapidissima
GCTCTGCCGTCTTTAGCGCTGATTACAGTAATTATAGTCAGCTCAGAAGGTAGGAGTTTCTGGGTTCTCATGATTTGGGGGGGGGGAACATCATCATGATCATGGTTTTTTGAATCAGCGTTCTTCCTCGAGATGGTTCGCTATACTGGCAGAGTAGGAAGTGCTGTCATTCTCGGTGCATAGCTGGTGCGATGATATGTCGCTAATGGGCTAAAGCTACATTTATTTAACTCAGGATGTAGTTATTAACCCCACGGCACCCTCCTCATCAGTGCCAGCTGGTGCAAAAAAGGGAAATGAAGTTGGAGCGGAAAGTTTTTTTTTTCTTTGTTTGGGGCGGGGGGGGTGGTGTGAACAATCATCTGAACTTCATTACTACTGCTGTTACTACCACTACTACTACTACTACTAATAATAATAATAATTAATAAATAATAATAATAATAAGAAGAAGAAGAATCCAGGAACAACACCATACACTTTTTTTTGCCTAATCACTGGCCAGTATCATCATCTCTGCCCTCCTTTTCTTACGGTCTGCCAGTGTTCTAGTCATTAGTGAAAGCGGTCATCTCAGCTACCAGCCTCCAGTATTTCTGAGGAAAGGTTTCATATTTTCTCTCTCATTCCACTCCAAAGGCCCCAGTCTATTTTTCTGGAGAGGATGTGGCATTTTTGTCACCTCCTGCGGTTTTGAATGCCAATCTATAGTCTTCATCTGCAGCTGTTCGGCAATTCTTAGATTGCCAAAAAAGACATGACTTACACTGCTACTAACCAGCTCCATGGTTGAAGTTGCCTTCTCCTGAAAGTACTTGTTAGCTAACCATGGTTGGTGTTACCAAGAGAGACGGCTTCCGAAATTGTCCAACTACATTAGGCCCAACACATAGGCCAATCAAACAATTACCTTTTGATTTATGATGATGATTTATGAAAATTCATTGAAATAGGATGAAGGACGAGGATATAGGGGTTTTGGAACCAAAGTCTTCATTTATATTTATATAGTAGATTTTTTTTCTCTTTGGATAACCAGCCATCAGCACTCCCCATGCAAACATTGGCTTTGTCAAAACATAAGTGATTGCAATATTTTGTAAAAGTATGCCATGCCATTTGTGTCATACTATTGGTCCTAGAGTTTTTAGGGTTATGCCCAAAGAAAGGGCTTAAGGGTACTGGAGACTAATGGCTTTATTTAGAAAACAAAACAGAGTAGAATATGTATTTATATTAAGTATATTTATTTATATTAAGTATATTTAAAACCAATTTACTGTTCTGGTGACAAGTGTCGCTCAACAAAAAAAATTATATAAAAGACTACTACATTTGTGTCGGCTATGGTGTTGCAGACCTGGTCACGTGTGCCAATCGCCAGACCCACTCCATTTTATTGAGCGAAACTATGCGTTCACAAGTAGGCATATGAAAGACTAGCTGTTTTGCCTGACACATCGTACAACTGTTGACTCTGTGCTCTGGTACATTTCTCCTTATTATTGCACTCGTATTGCATTCTTACAACAAGTCTGTCATGACAGGTGAGAAGAAATACTGCAGTATCAGGCTGTGTTTGATGATCAGTGAGCAGATACTGAAGAAAATATTTTATACATATTCATATTCTATGTAATGTATACTTGGCAGGATTTGCCAGTGGCAGATGTTGCATTTCTGGATTTGATCATCGGAATTTAGTTACACTTTTTTCACTTTTTTTTTTTTCCGAGAAAGTTTGCGAACACTCCAACACGAACACTGTAGAGGTAGTTCAGTGTACGGACATTTTGGGAGTTGGACTGAGAGTTAACATTGAGATGGAATGTTTACACAAAATCGTTCAAATGTATCTGTCCAGACAAACATGTTCGCCACAAACATTTGCCTCTGTTCGAGGAATTTGAACGCACCTCTGGTCTAGAATCTACACATGTCCCTTAGCTCTGATCATGGAGTCAGTTTTCATTTAGGTTTGGAAGGCAGCGATCGGGGCTGAAAGGCCATGGATGCCTTGGATTTGGATCCTTGTTCCACTGGCAGTGAGCAGATGTGACCGTTTAGGACCCATAGTCTTAGACTGCAGGCTCACAATGAACGAAACGTCACCCACCCATTCCTACCATCTCCCTCTCTGCTATTCCCTTTCTCTCTCTCCCTCCTTCCTTCTCTCTCTCTCCCTCTCTCTCTCTCTCCTCTCTCTCTCTCCCTCTCTCTCTCTCTCCCTCTTCTCTCTTCTCTCTCTCCTCCTCTCTTCTCTTCTCTCCTCTCTCTCTCTCTCTCTCTCTCTCTCTCTCCTCTCATCTCTCTCTCTCTCCTCTCTCCTCCTCTCTCTCCTCCTCCTCTCTCTCTCTCTCTTCTCTCTCTCTCTCTCTCTCTCTTCTCTCTGTCAGCTCTAATCTCTCATTTACTCTTCATCCTCCCTTCATATCCCCCCTTGTGCCCTCTATATGGGAGGAGGCAACTTATGCGTTTTAAGTGCTTCTTCTGTCGCCAAAGCCATTCAATGAGAGCGGCCATTTTTAACCTGCCAGGTCACCTCTTTTATTTATTATTATTATTATCATCTTGGTGTTTATTCCCACACCCCCCCCTGCCCTCCCACCCTCCACATGTCAGAATGGCACTTTACTGCGTGAGCTCCGCATTAGGCCACCGTAAGGCCCAGCGGAGCCCGACTAATAAGGCTCCGGCTGGGAGGTGAATGCTCACGCGTAATCGCATTAAGAGAGCAGGGAGAGAGGAGAGGAGAGGAGAGGTGAGGGGCAGAGGCAGAGGCAGGACGAGTGTAGATAACAGGACGAGAAGACAGGGTTGAGAATTTCATCATAAACCGGCTGGCATGCCAACAGCATACCAACACCTGACTGGGAAAAAAACTGAACTGAACGAGAGCAGTTTGTTTTTGATTTGCACATTTTTTTCCCCCTTCACCAGATATTTGCTCAAAATATTCCTGGAGTTATGATGTGCACAAGATGTTAAATTTGTTTCATGACAGGCTCTGGTTTGTGTGGTGTGTGTGTGTGCTTGTGCGTGTGTGTACATGTGTTTGTACATGGCTCTGTGTGTATGTGTGTGTTTGTGTACTTAAGGTCCTCCTTGAGATCACAGTATTGAGCCAGTAACTGTATAGGGAGGGAACATAGGGATTACAGTATAGGCTGAGAGGAAGGCTTGGATGTTTACCGAGAATGTGGAGGATGATTTTCACACATGGCCTTTGAGAAGGGTGTGTGTGTGTGTGTGTGTGTGTGTGTGTGTGTGTGTGTGGTGTGTCTAAACAAGCACATGTCCTTGGCCACCATTAGCCTCCCTCGAACACATGTTCCCACCGTGGTCACATGGACGTGTTTACGTCCTGCAGCAAATGTCAGCGTGTCACGCAGGCCAGTGGATTTATCTCTCCGCGTGTCGCCGACGATTATGATTCAGCTTCGGCTGTTTGCTCAGATTAAATGGATCGTCTCGAACGAACGCGGGCGAATTGCTCGCTTCCGTCTTCTCCCCTTCTGCAGCCCATAATGAGTCGTAACTTATGACCTCTGCACTCACAAAACAGACGGATGTCAGTTTCATAAAATATATTGTGTCGAGACTGCATGTGAAACCATCTGATAGGCTAGAGATCAATGCTGATGAACTGATATGAACTGTACAGTGTGTTGTGGGGGGTGGGTTGTGTGTGTGTGTGTGTGTGTGGGGGGGGGGGGGGTTGGCGGTGTCAATCGATGCACCTAGTCTGCACTGTCATTGTGATAGGGAGGCTAAACCGGGCACGTAGCTGAAGCGTTCCGTTCGCAGACCGTCCGCTGCAACCATTAGCTTCCACTGTAATCAGTGAAACTTGCTACACCAGATGTGATAGTGGCGCGTACGTTCGGGGAAAAAAAAGTCTTTCGAAAACGTTTTTTTTTTCTTTTTTTTTTTTACGTAGCACGTCAGTTGCGGACCCGGTGCAGCCCCGCTCTGAGGAGCGAAGACGGAAAGGTTGTGAAACGGAAGATGGGTGTTGTCGCGGGCGGCGGAGGGGGCACGGGTGAGTGCCTGCCCTCTGCCGCTCTCTTTTATCACACCGCCGTGCCCACACTCTCTGGCCCTCGTTTATCTGGGGCTTCTGGCACGAGCGCTCTCTAATTAATACACGGGTGTAAGATGTTTAAGCAGGCCGCCATGCCAGTGGCTCGAACAAAAGGCCACTTGGCCGGAGTGTGCGGCTATCGCTGTTAAGTGTAACGCTAGAAGGTAAAAACTTTGGGTGGGGGCTGACTCAATTCGGTGCGGCGCGGAGCTAAGTGCATTCTTGGCTCGGGGCCCTGCGGAGTTGTGTCGGACACTCGAGCCAAAGTGGCAGGGCCATTTGCGGTGGCAAAATGTCATCCCTTCCCAAGTTTCCATGTCCCTTGCGCTCATGGTGGTTCTACTACAAACCAGCCACCCCTCTTACCCTCTTTCTCTCTCTCTCTCTCTCTCTCTCTCTCTCTCTCTCTCTCTCTCGTTCTCTCTCTCTGTCTATCTCTCTATCTCTTTGTCTCTCTCTCCCTTTCCCCCTTGTCTCTGGCTTATTTAAGGTGCTAGATTAATCTCCTCTGTGTTATGACAGGGAGATGGATGGGTAATTGAGAAGTGCATCGCCAAACGAACATTCGCACGCGTGCGCGCACGAGAGAGGAGCTCCTGAATAATGCCTGGCGGCTGGCACGCTAGACACAACTGGCCACTCCTCTCTCGCTCCTGCCTCCTCTGTTTGCACACACTGAGAGTGGATCCTGGACGCCGCCTCGCCACTCCATCACTGGCCCCAAACAGGCCACAAACAGCCTGATTCCTGCCCACAAAATGGTTTATAAGCTCGGTGACAACGCGGGGGGGTGGTGGTTGGGGGAGGAGGCTGCCAGTATAATGAATGGGCGCGCTAGCTCATGCATGTTAATGTTATGTTGTAAGCAGTTTTGTTGACAAGTGCTAATACTTCTTTCATACTATCATCAAAAGCG
>NC_055974.1:13093946-13101446 GCF_018492685.1 Alosa sapidissima
ATTTAAACAGATACCTTTCTCTGTCCATCAATATCTTGTGTGAAAATACATACACACACACACACACACACACACACACACACACACACACACACACACACACACACACACACACACACACACACACACGAACTCTTAAACTCTTCACCTGAATCACCATCCAACCTTTTCAAGGACTTAACTGAAGGTTTCTGATTAGCGGCAGGCACTTCGGTTATCTTCCATCTGGCCTTTCACAAAGGAGGAAACATGTCATTATGACAACCAAGGCCTTGCTCTTGGGTGAAAGATCATGAAGGGAGAAAGAAAAAAATGGAAATATGACATGCGATTGATACACACACCTTACACACGATCTTCCCTTTCTCCATTACCCGCTAGGTTATCAGTATATTATGTACATGTGCGCTAGCCCTTGGATGTGTGCTTACACCTCCCTTGATGCTCTTGCCTCTGTGCTTGGGGCATGCTAGGAGCCACTACATGCTAGGAGCTGCTACATGCTAGGAGTCGCTACATACAGTGCCTATGAAAAGTCTTCAGCCCCATGCTAAAGTTTACTAAAAAGAGGAATAAAAAAAAATAATCTTTTGGAAATGGATCTTAATGCCTTAATTTAAAAAAGGAGGAAAAATCCAACCTTTAAGGACACAAATTTTCTTTGTGAATGAATAATGTATCGTAAATAAATAAATGTTTTTCATTAAAATACAGGGTGCATAAGTATTCATACCCTTATGTTAAATTCCCATAGAAGCAGGCAGATTTTTTCAAAGGCCAGTTATTTCATGGATCCAGGGTACTATACATCCTGATAAAGTTCCCTTGGCCTTTGGAATTAAAATAAGCCCACATCATCACATATCCTTCAACATACCTAGAGATTTGGATGGTTTTATTTCAGTTAGCCTAATAGCTGGTTTGATTTGCATTGAGAGATGATCTTATGGAAAGTACCCCATGCCAATCGTAATATGTGGTAAAGGGTATGTGATGATGTGATGTTATTTTAATTCCAAAAGCCAAGGGAACTTTTATCAGGATGTACCCTGGATCCATGAAATAACTGGCCTTTAAAAATAAAAATCTGCCTGCCTGTATGGGATTTCAACATAGGTATAACATAGGGGTATGAATACTTATGCACCCTGTATTTTAACGAACAACATTTATTTATACAAAGAAAATTGGTGTCCTTAAAGGTTGGATTTTTCCTCATTTTTTAATTAAGGCATTAAGATTAATTTCCAAAAGATGATTTTTATTATTCCTCTTTTTTGCTGAAGAATTTTTATAGACACTGTACTTGGAGCCAGTACATGCTATAGGAGTCGCTACATGCTAGAAGCCACTACATGCTAGGAACTGCTACATGCTAGGAACTGCTACATGCTTGGATCCATAGACAGTAAAATAAATGGATGAACAGACTCCGTCGTTTTCAATGGGAGGGCACAGAGTCAAATAGAACGATTTTTCAGTTGGTCCCCCCAGTACTGTGCAGACTCGCACTTAACTTTGTGACGTTAGCCATCGAACTGAATCTTGTAACTCATATGATAGATGTACAGAAATTCTTCTCACACTTCCTTCGCCTTCAAAGTCATCAAAGTTAAACATTTATTTATGTATTATTATTAATATCATCCTCACAAGTGATACCAAGTCGTGTTAATGTTGAAGCTACCACACATGATCATCTTCAAAAACAGTCATGCTAAAACAAAACAAAAAAGTTATAGCCTTGAAACTAATCTTCTTTCCACTTTTCCGACCTACGGTCAATCCATCGAAAACCTCTGTGCCGTTTTTCATTAGGCTTACTTGCCTCTATGCAATGCTTTTTGGGCAGCCGTGGCCCACTGGTTAGCACTCTGGACTTGTAACCGGAGGGTTGCCGGTTCGAGCCCCGACCAGTGGGCCGCGGCTGAAGTGCCCTTGAGCAAGGCACCTAACCCCTCACTGCTCCCCGAGCGCCGCCGTTGTAGCAGGCAGCTCACTGCGCCGGGATTAGTGTGTGCTTCACCTCACTGTGTTCACTGTGTGCTGTTTGTGTTTCACTAATTCACCGATTGGGTTAAATGCAGAGAACAAATTTCCCTCACAGGATCAAAAAAGTATATATACTTATACTTCTACTTCTACTTTACTTTAACATACAATGCTATAGGCTACATAGCTTTGTTCATGAGTTTCCGTGCTGGCTGGACTGAGCTTCTTATCCAAACAATACGGTTATCCCCCTACGCTGCGTTAGCTTCACTACAACCAGACATGCTAAACATTCTTCTTACGGGAAACTAACGTTACATACGAGGTAGCTGAGCCTGTTTTGCCTTCTATTGTTTATGTAGATAATACAGAAGCTACAATGTCGGTACAGGATATATGCTATATGTAGTTATGGCATTTCAAAAAAATCCTAAAATGAATGTGCTTCTATGGGGTTAGCAGAGAAGTGGTCCCTCCAGCCTACATTGATTCTTCTACTTCCGGGAATTCGCCTGCCCCCTTGGGGTTAGCAGAGTGGTCCCTCCAGCTTACATGGATTCTTCTACTTCCGGGAATTCGCCTGCCCCCTTGCTTGCAGCCAGTACATGCTAGGAGTTGCAGCATGCTAGGAGTCGTGTCATGCTAGGAATCGTGTCTTTTTTTTTTTTTTTTACAGCCTCCTGCAGGCTGATGTGGAAGTTGTGAGGTAGCGTCAGACAGGGTGGGGGCTAGAGTGGGGGGAGGTGTATGGCCGCTCCGTGCCCGGCTGGGCGATAACTTATTGGGCATTGATGGCCTGTGTCAAATCATGAGGGAGTGCAGGAGCCGTGCAGCAGCCATGCGGAGAGCAGCGGAGAGCCCGGGGGGATTAGAGGGGAGGGAGGCGGAGGCCAGCGGGCATCGTGGGCAGAAACCCTTCACACCTCATTTAGCCTCAACGGAGACGACGGAGAGATAGAAAGAGAAAGAGAGAGAGAGCACGGAGCACGGGCCCATCACACTGGACCCATCAGCTGACGTTGCTGGCTGCCCACCCGTCACCATTCGACAAGAGCGGGCAAAAAAAAAAAAATGCCAGGATGTTGAATGCCGCCGAGTCCAAAGTAAAAGAGTTATTGATGTGTGCGTGACAACCATTAATCAGGGCTGATTGGACAGAGTAGTGCTTTTGCGTGTTATCACTTTGGAAATGTGGAATTAGGAAGGGGAAGTAGAGAGAGGGGGGGGGGGGGGGGGAGGGGCTGAGATGCCTGTTAGGTTTAGTTGGGTCTTAATGAGGTAATAACAGTGGAAGGCTCAATGCCCTGAGATGGACAGGATGGGGGACAGAAAGTCAGTCCCGGTCTACCTCGTTGGTGCCAAATTACACAGCAGACAGGTCATTGGTCAAAAAGTCCAGTATTAAGTGGAAACTCTTTACAGTATATTTGTTTAAAGGGTTGTAGTTTTTAAGTTTACTCTGTAGCTGCTATGTTGTCCAGATATCCATTGATCCAGCCACTGTCAGGTTGTCTCTCCTAATACCACTTTGCACCTCAGGTGGCACTGTATCAAATACAGTGTAAGTCAATGGAGTGCCATTGTGAGCATAATGGTGCGTTCAAGGCAACTGAAATCCTACAGAATTTCATGCATAGCCCCTTTAGCAGTTGAAGGTAAATACTTGCAGATACCGGCAGAGCAGACGGAGAAGAACTGGTAAGTGTGTGTGTGTGTGTGCGTGTGTGTGTGTATGAGTGGGAATGTAGTCAGTGTATGAGTGTGTTTGTGTGTGTAGTGTGTTGTAGTTTGTACGTGTGCATACAGTATGTGTGTTTGTGTATGTGTGAGTGTTAGTGTGTATGTACGTGTGCATATGTGTCTGTCTGACAATGCTCTTGCCCCAAGGTGGCATTTCATCTCCCAGACTGGAGCAAATCAAATCAGAAAGTGGCTGAAATCAAAGGTGTCGACATGAAACAGTGGGGGCCAACCCCCTCCCGAGGATGTGCTGTACTGTGCTGTGGCGTGTCGCACCGCACCACACTCCCCTGTGCTACAGTTGGGGACAAACAGAACTGTGTGATTAGCCTTGAGCGACCGCGCCCAGATTAGCGGCTGTGATGGCACGCTCTGTAAATAATACCAGAATTGTCCCTTTTCTCTGCAGAACCACACTAGAAACAATGCACTGACAATAGGAAAGCAAGTTCAGTTCATATGTTCACCACTAGTGTAGCACCATGTACACACGGATACTCATAGGAACAGAGTGTGGTGAATGCCCAATACAGTGAATAGTAGTTGTCTATGACCTTGAACTCTGGAATTGGTTGAGATGGAGAAAGCGCCTCAGGAGACTTTAATATTTCAGCCATTGTAGAGTTGGATGCCCAAAACATTACCTCCCCAGGAGCACAAGGCCGTTTAAAATGCCAATCTTCACAGGCCTTGCGCTCAAAAGCTTTTGACAGACGTTTTTTTCTGAAATGGCACAGTAAATCTTCTTCTTGCTAGGGACTAGTAAAGAGGAAACTTCTCACTCTTTCTTTCTTTCTTTCTTTCTTTCTTTCATTGTATCTTCCTCGTCGGCTCTCCTTGCTCGGAATCTACCAGCCTTTGTCGAGCGCCCAGGCTAGCAGATGCATCGCCGCTGCGCTCTCTCTCCTCTCTCCCTGTGTGGTGGGCGAGATGCTCTCCAGCTCACAGGTGTTCGGGTATGGCCAAGCCATCTGGTCCAGTTGCCACGCTTCTACGATGAAAGCCCAAATGCCACCACGACCTCCCTTCCAAAGAGTGCCCACGGCTCGGCACAGTGCATCCATGTGATTTCTGCTCGTTAGATGCAACCTCAGCATTTCGGCACCTACAGAATATGCTAAAACGGGAGTCTAGCACAGCCCCCATTCTAGCGAAGAGAAACACTGTAAGGAAATTTAAAAAGACACTGGGGGAAATTTAATGTATTTCATAGTCTAAAAACATAGTCTAGGATAACGCTTGCATTATGGTAGGATACAGTAATCACAAGTAGAGTGATTAACCTGTTTTTATGTATTTTATCAATATTCTCTTTGTCCAAACAAAATCTGTCAATTGAATTTTTTTAAAAAGATGGATTCACCTGACAAAGTCCAGCTACAGTTAGAAATCAGAACTGATTGTTAGTGACAGAAACTGCTACTATCAGATGTTGTTGTTTTGAAGACTTGCACAGTATGCTATTTCAATAGGAAAGCAGCAGGTACCTCAGTGACGTGTAGATTCTTAACAGGACAAACAATGACTCATGAACTCTTTGTGGATTTGTATTTGCTTTAATACTAGAAACAGGTGCTCACAGCCTACCAGAGGGACTGAAAATCTTCTGAATACTCCCCGTTTAGGGCTCAGCCAAGACCGAGCTGGTGGATTATTGAATATGGGAATTACAACCACCAGGGCTGCCACTTTCTGTCTTTTTCTCTGAGGTCCAATTAAAGTCGATCAGGAACCTCCAGTTCCTTTGCGGTGACTCTTCCAGTAATTATGGAGAAATCCAGCAATCCAGTTCTGAGCCGGAAATTGTAGCTCCCTCTTCTCCCAGCACCCTCTCTCCCTTCTAATGCTGCAGCTCCTCAGCTTTGCCATGTTCTTTAATGGAGGACTAATTCAGTCCGAGTTCTTCTCTTCGCCGCCATGTCACCAGTGCTCTTGCTGCTACGGAGAGTAGTCATTACAGTGGCTGTAACTGCCACCGTTGTCACTACTCTTAATATTTGAATTTATGCTCGACCATTAAGCGACTTTAAATTGAAAGTATTGTAGTACTGTGTGCTTCCACATCATTATGCAGCTGCTACGTTGAGTGGTATCAGTGTGAAATTAAACAATATTTTACACACCAAGTGATGGTGTTTTAATAAGTGGATACAATTGCTAATGCATGGCCCTTGTCATATGACAAATTCATTAAAAAAAAGAGCCATGCCCTTAAAAATTATTTAAAGCAAGGGAGCCATTGTTGAGGCACAGGGAGAAGTCTTTAGAAAGATATGTGCGACTCTTTGAGGTATTGTACCCTCCATTGGTGGTTCTCCTTTCATAGCGAACACAAAGGCTCCTTGACGCACCAAGGCAAATCCCCCTTGCTAGGTGAGGCAGCTAAATGAAATGTTTGTGCACACTGTCGCCTTATCTGTGTCATGCCTCTGTCTGCTCCTGTCGAGAGACGGCATTATCATTTCATTATAAGAACCAGGAATAAAAAAAAAACAAATATATATATATATATATATATATAATGAAATTACTGTTCACCGATAGTGATCTAGAGATTAGCATTGAGCACAACAATAAATTATGCAAAGTGTTTGAAAACACATACAGGCAGTAATTAGGTGGCATTTGGAGATGAAACGTGCGCGTGGAGGCGGCCCTGTTTATCGGTTTTCACGCCCTCCTCCCCTCGAAGAGAGAGAGAGAGACAGGGAGAGATGGAGAGAAGAGAAACGGATGAATTAGAAGGGCTAAGCAGCATGAATGTGCCATCAGATTTTTCTTCCTCCGCTTCATGCCTCAGCCCCTTCCCCTCCACCAGCCAAATTTCATGGCATAGGGCAGAGGCTAATCAGTGATCGCTTAACCACACAGAACAGCCAGAGGGAACAAAAGCAAGATACTGGTGGTGGTGGGGGTGGATGGGGGGGGGGGGCGGCTAGGTTTGAATCTGAGACATTTGCGGCCATTTCCCGGTTCCCACCTCATCTCTCTCTCTCTCTCTCCTGCTCACTTCCTGTCACTCTAAATTCACATCTGAATAAAATCAAAACGCCCAAAAAGCTGTACTTGGGTCGGTTGTGTACTGTTTGTGGTTGATCTACAGGTAATAATCACCTCATCTGTCCATCTGAAAAATGAATCCAGTGGGGAGATCCCCATTCAGAGATATCCTGTCTCACCGTAGAGCTACAGAGTGCGTGCCAACACTGCACCTCTGTATTAAAGTTCTGTCGATTTTTTTCCTACATTATCTGAAGGTTTTTTGCCGTCTTCAGAAGCTTGTCTTTGTGAGGAAGGGGAAAACGAGCAATTCTTCTTTTCTCTCTCTCTCTCTCTCTCTCTCTCTCTCTCTCTCTCTCTCTCTCTCTCTCTCCAAAGTTTTGCCCTGTATCAACATCTTTAGAATGTGAATGGAGTGCCTGAAAGCTTCACGACTTTTCCCCCGGCGCTGTGATTTGAGTGTGTGTTTTAGCCCTGAAATATGCATAACTGACAAAGAGAAGGCCATAAATAAATGATGCCCTCACCTCCCCAGGGGTGTTGCGTGGGGGTGTCAGCGCTGAGGTGAAACTGGGAGGAAAAAAATACCCTTTTTGTTTTGTTTTCCTTGCTGCCAAATAAGAGTGAGAGAGAAAGACAACGCAGGATGGGGATCTGAGACGGAGATAAAGTGATAGAGACAAAATAAAGAAAGAAAGCATCCACCTTTTTTTGTTTGTCTTTCTATCTACAGTGATCACTGTATAATAATAATTTGGAGACATACCG
>NC_055974.1:13103946-13124386 GCF_018492685.1 Alosa sapidissima
TCGTGCGGCGTCGCTAATATGTCACAGAGTTGTTGTGTGATAGGAGACATTTTATGGTCTAAATCAAATGTATTTTTTAAGCATGAGATAACAGCCACATTATGGGATTTAATAGTAGAACACCCAACGCTGGATATCACTGATTAAATGTCACTCTCTCTGCCACCATCTAAATATCGCATAGCCCTAAAGCATGAACTGTAACAGAACACCAGTAGACCATCATGGTTACTCTTGACTCCTGTTTTGCCAGTCGGCTCCAGTTTATCATTCCTCGGTCGTCAGGCCGATGCGCAGCTGTGGAGCTCAGCAATGGAAACTCAGTCCACATCTGGGGCTCTGTTTGGCACTTGCCAGGGCAAGGCCACATAAACAGCAGGAGAGGTTCCAGGCCTGGGTTAGCTCTCAGCGCTGGCTCCGTCTCTGCCACTTCTCCTCTCTTCATCCTCCTCTCTTCTCCTCTCCACTCTGCTGTTCTCAGTCCTGTCAGCTGGCCCCTGGTCGCCTGTCTCTGGTCTGGAGTGGAGCTCGCAGGGCTCAGCTGTCGTCCACTGGTGGCTGAAGGGGAGAGACGGGCACCTCGTGATGCTCATTTGCTGCCTTTTCTGTCTGTCTGTCTGTCTCTCTCTCTGTCTCTCTCTCTCTCTCTCTCTCTCTCTCTCTCTCTCTCTCTCTCTCTCTCTCTCTCTCTCTCTCTCTCTCTGTCTGTCTCGTTCAATCTCTTTTTCTGTCTCTCTCTTTCTCTATTGTTCTCTCCCACTTCCTCCTTGCCTGGTGTCAGTGTCTGTCCACCCACGACCTCCCAGATCACCACTACTGTCCCACAGCCTCAGGGCTCTGTGTGTGTGTGTGTGTGTGTGTGTGTGTGTGTGTGTGTGTGTGTGTGTGTGTGTGTGTGTGTGTGTGTGTGTGAGAAAGACAGGAGAGAAGTAGAAATTTGTTCAAGTTCCAGTTCTACTCAAGAGTTAAAGTAAAGTTGAAGTTAACTTGAAGTCTGTCGCACAGGCAATTGAGTCACTCAACTCATGTAATCTTCGACTGCCACAATAAACACTTTTGGAAATTCTCTCCCCGCACACTTTGATGCCACACCAAGAGCTGGTCAGTGAAACGTTTCCCTTCACCCGAGACCTCTGCGAAAGGGTTCTAAAAAAGTCATCTTTAGGATTTTTTTAAAATTATTATTTCTCGTACAGCACCAACTTGACCGATATTATATTTCCTGTGCGACCACTGCAGTGGCCGTGTTCAGTATCCACCGTAGAGTTCCAAAGGGCAAGCTCATAAGCATGAAATGGGATCTCCATCAGGGTGGCGGCTACACGCCTCGCCCTCTCCGCGTGTCTGACACCTCTCCTCCCTGGCAGATGGCTGGTGGAAAGCCCTGACCTTTTCCGCAAAAGTTTACCACTTTAAAATATTTAGCTTTGGCTCACGAGCCGACCCCGGGAGCGCTTAGCGCCCGACGACTGGCGCTCGTCTTGGTGAAGAGCCACTTTTTGCGGCCCAGCGCATGCGTGCAGGTTCTCACTCAGCGGCTGGCTGTGTCGCTCTTTCTGTTTGACAGACTTGCGCTGTTAAAACAAACATGAGAAGGGGAGAGAGAGAGAGAAAGAGGAGGAGAGGGAGACTGAGACTGAGCGAAAGAGAGAGAGAGAGAGAGAGAGAGAGAGAGAGAGAGAGAGAGAGAGAGAGAGAGAGAGAGAGAGAGAGAGTGGAAGGGAGAGAGAGAAAAAAGGATAAAAGAGGAGGCCACCGTTGAGGTGGGAAAAGGCCTCCTGCTGTGGACGTCAGCTCATCTAATGGGTCTGTGAGAGGTGCTCCCACCTCTCCTCCTCTTACACAGACCATCAAACAGCCACAGACAGAAACCTTTTGTCTCTCTCTCTCTTTCTCTCTCTCTCTCTCTATCTATCTCTCTATTTATATATCTCTCTCTCTATCTATCTCTCTCTCTGTCTTGTTTTGACAGATGGGAGAGTGTCAGTCAGGCAGGCCACTTATATTGCTGCATGCTGCATGACATCACATGGGGGTTGGACCTACATGTTGGACTGTTAGGGTCATCCTCAATTTAGAACCTTACTCCAACATCCAAGTTATCAGGAAGGAGGTGTTACTGAGATTGGGCCAGTGTGTTACTCATTTAGTTATTTTTGTAAGTCAATACTGTTCAGTTAATAAATTAATATTATATATTAATGTAATGTCAGTGTATTAGTATAATAAAATGTGTAATAATAATTGATTGTGATTGTGTGTCACATCCTTTACCTTTACTAAAAGTGAATGGGGTGAGGAGTCTGGAGGTCGGGTTTGGGGAAGTCTTTGACGTGTATTTTTTATTTTTTTATTTAAAAAAAACAAACACTTTTCTCAGCAACAACATCAATTCAGCAGTGAGGTGGTGAGTGCTGCCGCCTGTGCCCGGTGCGTTCAGAGGAATGGCGGAGTCAGCAGGAAGAGTACTAATGCATGAAAAATGAGGCGTGCTAAAAGACTGAAAGGCCACATCAGATTCGGCTTATTAAGACACAGACCCTGGGCACAGCCCTGACCGACTGGCCATCTGCTGAAATACGAACCTGTGACAAGAGGCCAGGCTTAGCATGACACTGCCCACAGTGTGGACACCTAGGACATTAGATGGGACTCCCATTATACATATTAACGTTTCGTATCTTTCTTTAGGAGGCCATTTATTTTTTCCCAGAATTCATTCCCATGTATAGCACAAGTACTCCTTATTAAAAGCTACGATAATAGAACTGTAGCCTAATTACCAAATGTTACTGTTGGAGTGGCTGCGTATGATGATTTGATTGAAGCCAGTCTCTGTATGCCCACTTAACACAATTCAATTTTTCTCACTTTCTTGAGACTAGATTAGAGTGCTTAAAACAAACTAATTTTCCTTTGCCGCAGGTTGCTGGTACTTGTTTATGTTGGCTGTCCTAGTATTTGGTTGACCTGGAGACTTTAATACACTCTAGTGCACTCCAGGTCTCCTCCACTGCCTTCTCTTTCTCATTCTGCCACCCCCCCCCCCTTCTCTCTCTTTTCCTTCTTACTATTCCTCCATCTCCTCTTCCTCGATTCCTCCCCTCCTCCCCCGTTTCCCTTTCAAATTTGCACTTAACACCTTCCTGTGGATCGCCCCTTCATTCATCAACACTGTTTGTCCCGGTGACAAGCAGGCCGCTTCCAGAATATCAATATCGGCTAAGACAATGTGTCGCTCCGCCCAGCCAGTAACCTTCAGCTAAATGTCACTCTGCTTAATCCTATTTGAAAATTAAACATCGGAAAACCTTTAGCATTCTCTTCCTCCTCTTCTCTCCTCCCCTCCCTCCCTCCCTCTCCATCTCTCACCCGTATTCCCCTCCGCTCACTTATTCTATCCATTCCGAACACCTGCGACATTTGTAAATATTATGTTTCTCTTGCTCCCAATATTTGTTTGTTGGTTCTTAAATAATACCAGTGGCCAAGGATGATAAAGTGGGACAATTGGATTTTTATACCTATCTGAGTGAGTGTGTGTGTGTGTGTGTGTGTATGTGTGTGTTTAGAGAGAGAGAGAGAGAGAGAGATGTCAGGTGCCGGCCCAGTGGCTCTGTAAGAGAGGAGAGAGTGACAAAGAGAGAAGCGAGAGATTGGAGAGGGTGTGCGCCACATGGGGAGGTCCCCCCCATGCATCAAATGCGCATATTTACATAAACAAATCCAGGCCGTATAGGCAGTAATTACCGCGGCGACAGCGCGGGCCGGGGAAGAGAAAGAGGGTGTCTGATGCGGACAGATAGGCACAGTGACTGAGGCAGAAACTCCATCAAAGTGCCGCGGTGCAAGTACACTCACACTGACACATTCCCTCTCTTTTGCTCTGTGTGTCTGTGTCTCTTTTATACACACACACACACACACACACACACAGAGAGAGAGGGAGAGACCATGGCTTCTTTGTATGCATGAGGTGCCTGGTATGAGAAGCCAGCTCTTTTCGTGGAAGAGATGGAGCTCATATTTCCACATTTGAAGATTATGGCTCCCACTACCACAGGAGGAAAAGGGTGAATACATCCAGGAACAGCGATCGGCAGCAAAGCACAATTACCCCACTGTTAAATGGACCTCTTTGGAGATGTTATGACATGACAGCCCCACCGATAAAGAACGCAATATGTCTCCCTGCGGTTTAGATATGCAGTGCAATAAAAACAATTATACTTAAGGTCAAAAGTTGCATTTACCACTCAACCCTGTTCTTGCCGACATTCATTTGCATGTTGCTGCTATTGTAAACATAGTTAAAGTTAATGGCGTCAGTCAAAGAAGTAGTCATCACTAGTACCTCAGATTTGTAATGAGGCGTGTTGGTGTTTAAGAAAACATGTGGAATACATTTCTGCTTTTGGATGAGAGACGAAGTGTAGCTGTATATTTTGCCTTCTCGACATGTCGCAATCCAGATGTCTAAACTGATAGCTGATGAGGAACGATGTGGGAAAACTTGACAGAATGATTTTGATGTTCAGGGCTCTTAAAAGCTAGCCTGGTTGGTCAGGTGAATCCCATACTTATCCATCCAGAAATTATTTATCTGTGTAATGTATTGCGTGTTGCGTGTCTATGTGCGTGTGCGCGCGTGCACAAAGCCCTGACCCATGCCTGTGTTTTTGTGTTATGTATTGTGTGTTGCGTGCGTGCGTGTGTGTGTGTGCGTGCACAAAGCCCCGACTCGTGTGTGTTTTTGTCGGTATGTGTGTGTGTTTGTTTCATTTTGTGTGTGTGCGCGTGTGCGCGTGTGTGCGTGTGTGCGTGTGTGTGTGTGTGTGTGTGTGTGTGTGTGTGTGTGCGCGCGCACAAACCCCTGATGCATGTGTGTGTTTTTGTCGCCGTGTTTCAGGTGGGAGATGCAGGAGGATGCAGAGCTGGAGGATGAGGAGAAAGCTTTGGTGGATCACCTCCAGAAGACCTGGTTCACCACCAGCCCTGGCCCCTCCTCATAGCAGAGATCTACCCAGCATCAAACATGCATCAGAAATCCATCCCATCCGTACATTACAGCATGTTTGACATTCAGCACATACTGTATGATATGCACACACATTTGTTTTTTTCTGGATGTCTATGTGCTAAGTCTGACCTTACTCTGGACTATGATGCCAAGTGATTAACTGCTGAGATGTAAGCACATGAATGTTTCATTGTACTTTTTCTGTTTTGCTGTACAATATTCTTTACACATGTTTTTTTTTTCTGGAGGTGCTGTTCCATACGTCTGTTGGTGCTATATGGCTCCTCATGCAGTACAGTTCCCATGACCACAGCTGAATGTAATGTTTATGTAGGGGGGATGCCATGAGAACATATGTAGCTCTGTACACAGTTTACATAAAATTGTGTTTGTCTCACTGTGTTTTGTAATATGGAGTAGTCAGTCACTCAATGTTTTATTAAAATAGACTCTTCACTATGCTCCATGTCTGTTGAAATGACCATTTTCTGACATCTAAAATCTTTTGTATGGCAGAAAAAAAAATCATAATGGGTATTTGCAAGGTTTTGTCTGTCTTTCTAAATACTAAAATATGTCCTTGTATGCAAGAGAGAGGACATCTGTGGATAATAGGATCCAGACAAAGCTAAGTGTAGCCTCTGAAGTGACTATTATTATAATGTATACAAATCAATGAAAAGATGGACCTATATCTATCTTTTTTTGTATTTTTGGTTTGAAATGAATAGCATGATAAATAGCCGTTATCTTCTGACAATTGTTAGGCAGTTACAAAGACACCTCTGAAATAGTATTTTGTGATTAAAGACTTAATGCCACATCGGTTTGATGCAGCCTGGTTGGCTTTAGTTGTCAAAGGGTGTATTGTGTATTTCAAAAGCCTCTGAAAAGAGCATGTTTACTCACATCACACTTTTGACAATGGGAATGTCTTTTGATAGACGTATACCAAATGGAAATTGTTTGATGCATTATCCTACAAAAGAGAATAGTCATGGTAACATAAGCAGGCTATTAAAGCAAAACAATCTAAAGGGTTATTGTGCCTTAAACTCCACGTAGACCTTCAGTCTGGCAGAAGAAACAGCCTGTCAAAGCACACAAAGCATTGCTGTGATGCAAAGCAATGACACATAATGGTTACCGCGCCTTTAAGAGTAAAAGCGCTCGCCGAAACGTCACACTTCCGTTTCCTGCAGATTCTTCCTGTTTTCTGCAACAAGGAAGCAGAAGATGCATGATGGTTGAGATTTCCACATTTGCTTGTTATGATGGTATGTGAGTGAAACGAAAATGCATGTTTCTCACTTTGTATTTGCCCTCTTGATTGGTGTTCATTACTGCGGACGGACGAGGACACCAAGTCCAACGCGTTGGTGAAATTAAGGGTTGCAAATCCACAAGTAGGATTTTTCATTAAATGTAGACGCAAACATTTGTTGTGATTGATTATTAGAGAATTAATACAGCCCTGAGGAATTTAATGTGAGAAACTTGCACTGTCCGAATCATTCAAGAGTAATTTCGTTCAGTCTGTGGTCAGAAAGTAGGCAGCAAGCCACTGGACACACTTGCTACAGCTGACCAAGTTTATGAGCTACATTTTAGATACGAACAATCATTCAAGTGATAAGGTGTAGTGCAAAATTAACCTATCAAGAGCAGCACAGGGTTTACGATGGTTCCGTTTATTTATTCAGAAGAAGAAGCTGGCACATAAGCACCCATGTTGACGTGAATATAAAAGCACCTGCTTTTTCTTTGTTTTGTACAATAACACAGCATCTGCTCACAATGATGATAACCAGATTAACTGCAGGTCAAACCTTCAAAGAGAATTACACCTCATTGTATTAAACAATGTGCTCACCTTGCAGGTTAATTGTCTGTGACACACTCAAGACGTCCATGCTGGTCAGAGCAGTGCCCTGCATATTCTTATTTTTCTTTCTAAACATGGCTCAAGAAGACAAAGAGAAGACAACTGCTCTGAAAGGTAAGATAGGCTATAATGGAATTGTAGTTGGATAGCATACTTATAACCTTGTCACTGATATTAGCTGTTTGTTTTAATGAAAGGTTACAAACAAGGCTTTTATAAAACTGTGTACAACTATAATATTTGACTATAAGATATAAGATATATATAAGACTATTCCCAGGAATTGTGTTTTTGTATTTCTTTTTTATTTGGTAGGCTTACTGGTACTAAGTTAATAACAAAAGTCGATATCATGTAGGCTACTGTGAAAAAAAGGTTACTTTAAACAGAAGTTGTAGAAGACATATACAATGACCAGTCTTATTTACAGATTGTAGTTTTCATACATCAACATTTGAAGAATGTTGTAAGTAGAGCCTAATAACTACCTTAACCATCACCATAACCATTATGGACAGATCACAAGTAAATCCTAACTGTAATAACATCCTTTTTTAGATTTACTGTCAAGGATAGATCTCGATGAGCTGATGAAGAAAGATGAGCCTCCCCTCACCTTCCCAAAGACGCTGGAGGAATTTGAGTATGCCTTTAATGAACGTAAGTTTTTCTTTAATGGATTGAAAGAGTCTTCTATACTGTTAAGTCAGCATCAAGGATGGAAAACTGTGGAATTAATCCGAGAAGAATGGACAATCCACTTTATTGTTGAGAATTCGTTTTTTTTTTTTTTTTGGTAATTTGTTATTGAAGATCTGTGGAACTTCCCTGATATTGTGATGTTAATGTAACCTCTAAGTTGAGTCACATTGTGTTGCATTAGTGACTGTTGATGGTGTTTGAAAAGTTAAGCAAATCACATCTGCCATTGTATGATGATGATTATGAGGTGGTTGTGGCTTGGTGAGTTGTAGTTTGTCTCTTTCAGGTTTCAGCAGACAAAGCAGTCAATATCTATGACTATGAGGCCTATTTTTGTCCTGATAGCATAGTAGATTTATTTCAGTGTGTATTTTGTGACATGTCATGTTTTTGTACAATATAATGATGAAGTGGTAATGTTTATGTCAGTACGACTAATATGTGATGCAGTAGTAGATGCAGATTATGTAGGTAGGTGTCTATTATTATTATTATTATTATTATTATTATTATTAGGGGTCCAAACAGTGCAGTGGAGGAATGTGAAACTTCACAATAGCCTATGGTCCCAGAGACCTTTCTCTACTTAGACCCCCTAACCTGAGGTACTGCGCCTATTAGGTGGCACTATAATAATCAGTTTTACATCTTGGTAAGTACAGTGAGGCCTAGCCTCAAACTTCTTGCATCATTGCAATCTTTGCATCCATCTGCATCTTTGAGTCATTGGCCCTCTGCTCTAAAAATGTCAACTTTGTTCACAAGTACAGGGAACTAGTCTGAGGCTGTTCATCTCATTTTCCCAAAATGTATTGTACAAAACTCGCCTGAGTCTTGGCTATCTTGGCTTTATCCGCTGTCTTGCTTCTAATTTGTCCAAGTATCCACATTAAGTTGTTATGCAAGTCTTTGCATAAATCAGCATCCGTGAGGGCATCATCAATCATCATCAAGCTGATTTAAATCTCAATTGAATGCTGATTCAAACCTGTAAGCTCCCAGTTTCAATCCTGCTTTTGAAGCCCCTTTGCCTGAACTGCGGGTACCTTTTCCAACTGTTGAACTTGTCAAATATTTCAGCCATTTCCCTCTAGAGGCCACTTCAGCCAAACTGCTCACTTGCATCCACTTTCTCAATAGCAGAGTGGCACAATAGCTCACCTGGTAAGTGACTTGTTTGGCTATGCTGAGTTTAGTGGCTCAAGTCCCACCTGTGACAGTGGGTTCCCTCACTCACAGTGGGTTCCCTCACTCACAATGGGTTCCCCCTCTGACAATGGGTTCCCTCACTCACAGTGGGTTCTCTCTCACTGTAGCTTCCACAGTGGGTTATAGTCACAAATACTGTAAATCAGTATCCTCAAAAAGTTCCTCATTAAGTTCAAAAAGTTCCTCATTAAGTTCAAAAAGTTCCTTATTATTATTATTATTATTATTATTGTTGTTATTATTTGTTGGAACAAGGGCTGCACAATTGATCGACTTTTTATCAGAATTGCAATTTGAACGAATGCAATTCGCTAATAGCTGCAATTAAACATGCATCTCGTAAACTCCCAACTCTCCATGTTAATCTGGTGCTGTGCTTCTCATGCACTTATCATTGTCACTAATCAGAAGTTGCCCAACCTAAAGCGAAATGTGGAATATTGAGGCTTGACTTCTGTGTCAAATTGTAATCAAATCAAATTGTACTCGCAATATCTGTCAGGAAAAAAAAAAATCACAATTACATATTTCCCCAGAAACGCATGTGCCAGGGCTTTCTGGGATGAAGCAGTAATGTTAGCCTTGTGTGCCCCTCTGTGGTGTGTGTGTGTGTGTGTGTGTGTGTGTGTGTGTGTGAGAGAGTGAGTGATAGTGTGTGGGGGGACTGCTAGCGTAGCTCTACTGAAGCCTCCCCTCCTCTGATGATGCAGTGATTTTATTGTGCATTTGCTGCCGCCCCTCTGGGGATGGTGCTGGCTGGCTGTCTGGGTGTGCAGGGGCCCCGGCAGCGTGCGCTGGCAGCTCTGGACATGAGGTGTTTGGGACGGGCTGTCAGGGACCTACTCATCCCTGCAGAGCACTTGACGGGGGATTTGCATAACCTTGCTCCTCCGTCCAAATGCCTCCTGCTCCCCCCCCCCCCCACACACACACACACACACTCTACCTCCCTCCTCTGCTCTCCTCTCCTCTCCTCTCCTCAGCACACAAGAAAAGCCCTGAATGCCATTTTTTTGCGTTGACTGAAAGGTTTTTTTTTTTTCCCCATCCCCTCCTTCTCTTTCCTCTTTTCCTCTCTCTTCAAAATGTCACTCATTGGGCATCTGTTGCTAGCTTATTCTATGGATGACTGGGGAGCAGTTATAGAATATGAGACCACTGCTTATGCTTTCAGACACACCTGCTGAAAAAGGAGAAAGTGTGTGCTCGTGTGTGTGTGTGTGTGTGTGTGTGTGTGTGTGTGTGTGTGTGTGCGTGTGCGTGTGTGTGTTTGTGGTGGAGGAAACAGTGGAATTGTGTAAAAGAGATAGGATAGGAAACACATATGAGCCACAAGGAAGATAAAATACACACAAGTTTTTTTTTTGGCTAGGATATCTTGTCTTCATCCTTAATGATGATGGCTTCATCATATTAGCCCTGAGCTTTTTTTTTTTTCCATTACTGGAAATCCAAGGTTATGTACACCCAATTAAGCCTCCGAAATGGAGAACAGCATGCTAATTACGAATGGAGGGGAAAAAATGGGGGAAAAGTTGAAAATGAATACTCATGAGAGAGAGAGAGAGAGAGAGAGCAAGAAAGAGGGGACTCTTTGTGTGTGTGTGTGTGTGTGTGTGCGTGTGCGTGTGTGCGCGTGCGCGTATGCGTGTGTGTGTGTGTGAGAGAGAGAGAGAGAGAGAGCTTGTGCAGAGTAGGCATTGGAGCTGAACTTTCCCCCACGCGCCGTGCGCTTTCATCAGGAGCCGCTATTCCTCCTGTTAGGCGCCGCCTGTTCCAGAAACTGCTCGTCCTGCTCCCTTTCACGAATGCATAATTGATTTCTTCAATGCGCTCTTCTTTTATACCTCCCCTTTATGCACATGCTTTTTCAGACCTATTTCAACCCCTCACACCCCCACATAGTCAAGCTTCGGGCCTGATTAGGTGTGTGTGTGTGTGCGTGTGTGCGTTTGCGCACTGTATGTGTATATCTCTGTGTGTGTGTGTGTGTGTTTGTGTGTTTGTATGTTTGTGAAGGTCTGGGCTGGGTCTGGGGTAAAGGGAGCCTTTTAACACTCTGCGTTGGTGAACGCCTTTTTAGTGTTACCCATGTCAAACAGCCGATGATGAAAGCAAGAAGTGTTCCACGCCTCATCACTAGCTAAGTTGAATCCATCTCCTACTAACTGTGCATAAAGTCATTGCATGCTTCTTTTTAAAGAAAGGGGAAAAAAAATGCTTTGACAACCTTTTTATCTTCAAAGATATATATATATATATATATATATATATATATATATTATTTTCTTGCCGGTTGCCACGGCAATGTAATTGAGAAAGTATGAGGCTAAGCGGCCCCGAGGCTATTTGGGTTAGCGTCTGCACTTTGAGCATATTTGCCTACACGCTTCGCTCGCTCTCCAACCGTTAGAGAGGTCACAATGAAATTTAGCACTGTTTTAAGGCTTGTTATCTCCCAGTGTCAACAGAACAATGGATGACGCTCCTCTCCCCAAGAGCCATATTTACTAGCATTAAAATCTACTCTTCCGAGCGCTAATCTCAAAAGCGCTCTAATTACTCCAATGGAAAGAACCAATATTTTTGTTCTTCCTATTTTGAGCTCATATTGCATGCTGATTTCTTCCAAAATGCTCCCACTTGATGTAAAGGATGTTTAATTTGGGCTATATGAAGGTGAGGTTATGAGGTGTTAACCTCCCCCTTAGCACACACACACACACACACACACACCATGCCGTTTCTGCATGCTGGTGATGGAGCGGTTTCATTTGGAGCCGTAATGATGTGGCCTGCTTTACATTCATGCTGAGGCCCCTCCATTACTCTCTGTCTCATTGCCCGGAGCCCTCGCTGGCTGGGCTGGGCTGGGCCCAGTGCTGATGTGCTGGAGCTGGATGCCTCCAGTGGGTGGATGGATGGGTGGATGGGGATGGAGGCTGAGTCGGGGGTAGGGGGTAGGGGGTGCTCAGAGTGGGGTTCCACGTGGGGATGCCGCATTGTTCCCCACCCCAGCAGCTGCCTGTGCCTGGTTAGCAGGGGTCAAGAGCTGGCAGAGGGCCTCGCGCCATCTCAAACTCCCCGAGCCTTGCCTTCGCCGCCACCGTCCAGTCTAGTCCAGCCTGGCACACAGCCTGGCCTGAGTGGATCCCTCAAGCAAGCGTTCAAATGTTCAGCTCAGAGAGAGAGAGAGAACGAGAGAGAAAATGTGTGTGTATGTGTGTGTGGCTGTCTGTGTCTGTGTGATCTGAAGGACTTCCTTAGGTCCTAAATGAAGGAAAGTCACATGAGTGACTGATCTAACTTCTGCACTGTGCATGTTTGTGTAGTGTGTGTGTGTGTAAGAGAGAAAGTGTGTCTGTGTGTGAGAAGGAGGTTTTATCAGGAGACTCAGGTGAGTTTTGGAGCAGGCACACAAAGCGAGACTTGATAGAGCGAGTGAGAAATAAACAAAGATAGAGAAAGAGAGAGCGAGAGAGAACACCACACCAGCTGTCCAGGCCAGCCCCTGCCAGACATCCCAGAAGGCCATTGGAGTGGCGAGTGGAGGAGCGCAGTGCTGTCTTCTTCTCCAGCTCCGGCTGGCACACCTGCCAGATGGGGGGAAGGCAGCCAAACACATTTAATTGCACAGAGAGAGAGATAGAGAAAGAGAATGAGAGGGAGAGGCAAAGAGAGAGAAGGAGCGAGCGAGAGAGAGAGAAGAAGAGAGGGAGAGAGAGAGAAGAAGAGAGGGAGAGAGGCTGTAGAGTCCAAGTCTTGAACTGAAGGTCAGAGCCAGTTTTTTCTTGTGACAGTTGCAAGCCACTCTCACTGCCTACCCACACTGGCAGTAAATAAATAACCAATAAATAAACAATTCCTTGGTCTACTTCTCTGTTGTAGTAGGCATAAACAGGGGCATTCTCTATCACTCTGTTTCTTCTCCATATCCCTTTTCTCCTGCTCTCCCTTTAACTGGGCCCTGACTCCAAGAAGTAGAGATGGTAAAGGCCCAGGGTTCCCACGGGTCATGGAATTTCTGGAGTATCATGGAGTTTTAGCCAGGGAATGTTGTCATTTTGGGGCAAAGTCATGGAATATCAGGGAATTTTGTTATAACAGTTTAAAAATGTACTTGCCAAAATACATTAATACAAATATATTGCCACACAGAGTTGGTTTATATCTGGTTATTAGCTTTATGGCTTGCTTGAGTAGCCCAACTGTGTTTATTCAATGCCTATTTATTCATCTCTCGCTCTAAAAAAGTTTAAAAAATCTTGACCGCTATGCGTGTGCTCTGAAATCATTGGTTGGTATATTGTACTATTCATTATATAGTAAGTCATGGAAATTCAGGTTTTTCGTCAGGGAAAAGTCATGGAATTTTACATTTGACTTAGTGTATGAACTCTGAAGGACACTCCTGAGTGAGCGCAAGCTGCCGTGCTCCTTTGGAAGTCTTATTGGAGAGTGAGGGCGTCAGGGTCTGTGTTTGTTTGTTTGTCTCTCTCACCCTCGCTGTTAAATACAAATTCAAATTCATAGTGGTTTATTGAGATGTATTGTATTCTCTCTCTCTCTCTCTCTCTCTCTCTCTCTCTCTCTCTCTCTCTCTCAGGTGGGCAGTTAAGACACACCAAGACTGGCGAGGCCTTCATCTTCAACTACAGAGAGGACCTGCACCGATGGAACCAGAAGCGATACGAAGCTCTGGGAGAGGTACAGAGACACATAACAGAGGGCTGTGCAATTAATACAAATTGATTAACGTCACTCATGAATTCTGACGATTCTGTAAAAAACATAATCGAAATATAACGAATGCACTCTGATTTGCACCACTCGTTTTGTCTTCAGATATAAATCCAACGTCCTCCTATGCATTACAGTGGTAGCCGATGCATTCATTATATTTTTTGCATGTATTTTTGTTTATTATTTGGCAGCCGTGGCCTACTGGTTAGCACTTCGGACCTGTAAGCCGGTTCGAACCCCGACCAGTAGGCACGGCTGAAGTGCCCTTGAGCAAGGCACCTAACCCCTCACTGCTCCCTGAGCGCTGCTGTTGATGCAGGCAGCTCACTGCGCCGGAATTAGTGTGTGCTTCACCTCACTGTGTGTACACTGTGTGCTGTGTGTGTTTCACTAATTCACGGATTGGGATAAATGCAGAGACCAAATTTCCCTCACGGGACCAAAATAGTATATACTACTTACTTATTTATTTTGCAGTTTAATTATAGTTTTTTTTAAAGTTTGTAAAATGGATGATGTTTCCAAAATCATTGATTAATTGTGTTAAATAATCAGGATGTCAATATTGAACAAAATAATCATGATTACCAACTATTAGCTGCGGTTTATACATTGATTTTGCAAAATTTCTTCAGCTTTGAGGTTACTACACAGGGGCAGTTAATGTAGTTTTAACTTGCATAAAGCAGTGTCCTGTGGCTTATACACAATGCAGCTAATACACAGCTAATGCTAACACACGGCTAATGACACCCTATATGATTTTAGCCATAACAGAGCAACACTATCTTCTAGTGATCTCCCTCTTGGCTGTTATGTGTTTTCTACTCCCAATATCAAACTTTGCTTCCATTGGATCGAAATGCAGACAAAATCAGTGTGTGCGCGTGCTTTTCAACAAACAAGGTGTGTGAAGGAGATTATCATAGCACACCATTAGGTGAGAAACTTGGCTAATGATTTTGAGGTATCTCTGTTTCCCACTTTTAATAACTTTGTAATTGGATTCCATGCAGTAATTGGAACACTCAGAAGCACTCACTGGAACCGCACACCATTCAGATTACACACACATACATACAGCACATACATACATACAGCACATACACACACACATACATACATTATACATGCATACATACACACACACACACATACATACTGTACACATGCATATACACACATTATGCATGCATACATACACACACACACACACATACTGTACATACACACACATATACACACATTATGCATGCATACATACACACACACACGCATACATACACACACATATACACACATTAAACATACATACAGCACATACATACATACACACACACATACGTACACACGTACATACACACATTTGTGTGGCCACACACACTCACATCGACTGACACAAAACAAAAAGAATTTTAGAGCAAAATAAAGAACACACACTGAATACATGCTCAATCACCTCCAGACCAGCTGGACTGTATGTGTGTCCACCATACTGCTCTATGTCCACATTATGTGGCATCACACACACGCACACACACACACACACACACACACACACACACACACACAAATAATCTTCGTCTCCTGTTCTTAGTTCCCGCCTTCCCATTAGTCTTGTCCGGACATATCGGCACACCCATGTGACAAACACACACACACACTGTTCTCTGCTCATCTTTACCTTAGTTCATGACGTGCCACACGCACGCACACACTCACACACACACACACACACATACAACACACACACACACACACTCCCCTAATCCTTCTTCTTAGTTTTGAAAGTGTTTATGCCGTGTAAACTCCCTCTGATGTCTCTGTTTGGGTTGGAGTTTAGCTCTTTAATCATCTCTTTTTGCCTGCCTGGGTAATTGCATAGTGTTCATAGAAAGACCAATGTGGGGTTTAGTGTGTGTGTGTGTGTGTGGGGGGGGGGTTAAGGGTGTCGGTGTGAACAGTGAGTGGTGCGCTACGGTGCCGGTGCTGTGTTTCGCCTGAGCGGGCTTTCCTCCGCGGTGATTTACACCCCCCCGCCCACAGCCGCTGTTTACACCTTCACGCTCAGGCAACCATTAATCCCCCTATGCCCTCATGCCACTGCCATCCACCCATCAGTTAGGTGTGTCTGGGTGTGTGTGTGTGTGTGTGTGTGTGTGTGTGTGTGTGTGTGTGTGTGTGTGTCAGTGTCAGTGTCAGTGGTGTGTTTGTGTGTGCGTGCGTGCGTGCGTGTGTGTATGTTTGTCTAGCTCTATGTGTGTGTGTGTGAGAGTGAGAGAGAGAAGGGGGGAGAAAGCGATCAGGAGGTGAGGGTGATGACAACCTCTTTGCATTCGTGTCAGGTGGAGGTATTGATGATGACACCGTGCGTGTGTGTGTGGATGTGGAGATTAGCGTGTGTGTGAATTATGACTGCCGCGCCTATTAATGGGAAACCCAACTTGTGAGCAAATGTGAGAGTTATGGAGAGCGTGTGTGTGTGTGTGTGTGTGTGTGTGTGTGTGTGTGTGTGGGCGCGTGGATATCTGTGCATGTGTGTACTTGTGTGCGTCTGTTAGTGTGCTTGACACACTATTTGTGGGTTAGTTCTGGATGATTGTGGCACTTGTGTGTGTGTCTTTCAGACCTGTGATTTTGCTGTTGACTAATGTGCAAATGACTGAATTTGTGTGTGTGTGTGTGTGTGTCTCTGTTTGTGTGTGTGTGTGTGTGTGTGTGTGTGGTGCAACTCTGACATAACAAAACAGTATCATGAACTCTCCTCAGCTCCATAGCATGCTGTTGGGGACAGTAGCTGTATATTTGCTTAGTGTGACTCCGATCAAAACAGGATTATCAGCTCTTCAGTCATGAATGTGTTAGTTTATCATTTGGCTACTCTAAACCACTGCTTTCCGCACAGTAAAGTTCAAATGATGTTCAGTTGGTCTCCATTCATGTAATATGCATAAGCTAATCATTAGATGTGCATTTGTTGTGTTGTAAATCTTTGTTCATTCGCAGGCCTGTTTGCATGGCTTTAATTGTTCCGCCGATTCTTTGATGTTCAAAGAGAACATTGACTCTTTTAGGATTACCTTTGTGCGAGTGTGTTCTGTTTCATTTTTATTTCCAGTCCAGGTATGTCCTCAGAGAAATAGCCTTCTCTTGAAGGCCCTGTTTCTTCTAGAAGTGTAAATAAATATGCACACGGCAAAGCACACAAACACCCCTTAGTATCATCATTACTAGTTGCATTATTAATTTGCAAGGGAAAACAAATGGAAACATCAAATATGCATTTAAACTTCTTGACCTGGTGCAGTATATCTGATTTGTTGTTTCTTGTTTGTATGTTTCTCAGATGTAAGCAGTCTTTATAGAACTGATAATGATAATAAAGATAGACTATAATAAGGATCGAAAGATTAAATGCTGTTATGCTTATCAGTTGCTTACTGTTCTGCATATCAGTTGCATGGCACAGTGCTTCGTTCCAAGTTCAGCAATTAGCGTAAGCAGCACCATATCTGCAGGCATGCCTTGCCTGGCCACGCGTGGACATAGGCGGATGTGTGAGTTTGGCTGAGGGCCATTGTTTTCCATTGGCCAGGTGAACAGAGGCAGACCTGCTTGTCCAGAGCATCTCAGGGAAGAGAAGAAGCCATTGTGTGTGTGTGTGTGTGTGTGTGTGTGTGTGTGTGTGTGTGTGTGTGTGTGTGTGTGTGTGTGTGTGTGTGTGTGTGTCCATGCATGAGTGTGTGTGTTAGTATCAGAGGCAGTTGAGGCTGGTAGGTGAAATGAGGACAGAGGAGAGGAGAAGAGGAGCAGGCTGGGGGAGATGTGCTGTGCTGTGTGCAGAGAGAGAGAGGGGGGGAGAGAGAGAGAGAGAGAGATAACAGTGTTATTGTGAGTGTGGCGGGTGGCACCAGATGTCCAATTTGCACTTCAGCCCCGTCTGAATGGAGGGCGAAGATGGCACAGAGACGCGCTGCTGACAGCCCTCAAGAGGACAAAAAAAAGACGAGAAGGATGTGTGTGTTTTGTGTGTGTGTGTGTGTGTGTGTGTGTGCGTGTGTGTGTGTGTGTGTGTGTGTGTGCGTTCGTGGGGGGGGGGGGGTGGGGGTGCAGCCTGGCTAACAGCTGGGGTAAGCTGGCTAGCGGCAGGGCTGAGGCCACAGCATCCTGTATCCCTCTCTAGGCTTCAGTCTGGCTTTGATATGCTAGGCCTCACCCCCCCCCCCACACACACACCACACACACACACACACACACACACACACACACACACACCCTTGCTCCCAGACGGCCTGTGTGATTGACCAGACCTCTGGACCTGATGGCACTGAATGAGACATTAGAGGAGTTCGGGGGGCGCCCCTTTGAGAGGGCCGTCTGCTTTCATTAGTTGATCAGTTGGCTCTGACGCAGGGGATTCTGGGTAATGGCGCTCTGGCTCTGTGAATGGAGAAGTACAGAGAAGTGTGTGGGGTGCGTTTTGGAGTTGCAAGGACGTCGTCGACATTCACAGAGCCATTAAAAAAAAATAAAAAACCTGTTTTTCTTGTCAGCCAGCTAACGACATGCAGTTTTACACCCCTGCCAAAGCCCAAAGAAATGTACCTTTGGTGACAGTTTTTCAAGTGGTTATTCAAGTCTGGTTTTTTGTGTGATTTTGGAGACATTGAATGTTAGATACATTGAATGTACACTGTGCAGGTTTTACTGTATACCCGTTTTATTGGTTTTATTGTAGTCTTGAAAAGTCTTGTGAAGTGTGTGTCGCCCACACACAATCAGTCAGTTGCTTTTCATGTTTTGCTAGCGTACCCACCTCTGGTGTTGGTCGGCAAGGTTGAGGAATTCAATGTGGCGTTCCAACGCGATACAAAGGGTAAGAGCTCAAGGCCGCGCTTGCAGCCGAGTGTTGCCCGTAGAATAGTGGCCACTGCTGGAATGTGTGAGGTGTTGGCGTGTCATCGTCCGAGTGTGTTTGTTTTGTCTGCCAGCATGAGTGATTGGGAATGAGTGATTGGGAATGAGTGTGTGTGTGTGGGTGGCGGTGTACGTATGTGTCTGTGTCTCTGTGTGTGTGTGTGTGTGTGTGTGTGTGTGTAGGGGAGGGTGGTAGTGTAGTGGTTAAGGAACTGGGCTAGCGTGCAGTAGCCTGAAAGTTGTCGGTTCAATTCCTGGCTTCCACCGTTGTGCCCTTGAGCAAGGCACTTAACTCCAAATTGCTCCGGGGACAATGTAATCCCTTGTAATATAGTTGACATATGCAAGTCGCTTTGGCTAAAAATGCGTCAGCCAAATGTAATGTAATGTAATGTAATGTGTGTGTGTGCAGGTAGGTCGTAACTGCTGCCGAAAACGCAGAAAAATATGTTTAGTGTGTGTGTGTGTGTGTGTGTGTAGGTAGGGCAGGGTATGATGTGATGTGGGCTTGTACAGTGGCTGTATGTATAGCAGTGATGGTGCTCCTTTGATAGGTATACCCCCCCCCTCCAAATGGAGCTGTATTAAGCCGTTAATAAACAGAGATTCTGTTCCTCATCTCAACCCGCATCTGTGCCACCATGACAGACAGAGAGATGGAGAGAGAGAGAGAGAGAGAGAGAGAGATGTGAGGAGAGAGAGAGATGAAGAGAGAGAGGAGGAGAGAATATTCTAATGAAGCAGAGTTGAGGTTGGCCAGATGGCAGCATTATTATCTCTCTCTCTCTCTCTCTCTCTCTCTCTCTCTCTCTCTCTCTCTCTCTCTCTCTCTCTATCTCTCTCTCTCTCAATTCAATTCAATTCAATTCAATTCAATTCAATTCAATTCAAGGTAGCTTTATTGGCATGACAAATATTTCTTTGCATTGCCAAAGCAGGCCATCAAACAATACAATACAGAACATACGATAGATAAGACATTTATCTCTCTCTCTCTCTCTCTCTCTCTCTCTCTCTCTCTCTCTCTCTCTCTCTCTCTCTCTCCTCTCTCTCTCTCTCTCTCTCTGTCTCTCTCTCTGTCTCTCATATTACTCTCTCATCACATGTCATATTACACTGCACAGTGTTAGTCATGTGAAATCCATATTGCTTTGGAACTGATACCGCCATCCGTCAGGTTCAGGGTATATGTATGTATGTGTGTGTGTGTGTGTGTGTGTGGGGGGGGGGCCTGACATGCAGCGTGCCACCACTGGAGGAGGTAGCACAGGGCCTCAGGAAGAGCGTTGTGATGTGTGCCAGCCAGGGTGGCACCATGCCAGCATAAATGAGTTTAGACGGCCTTTACAGCATCATAACTCCAATGGTCATTTGTGCCTTCGTGTGTGTGGGTGTGTGTGAGTGTGTGGGTGTGGGTGGGTGTGGGTGTGTGTGTGTGTGTGTGTTTGGGGGTGTGGGAGGGTGTGTGTGTGTGTGTGTGGGTGTGTGTGGGTGTGTGTGTGGGGGGGTGGGAGGGTGTGGGTTACATGTGGTAAACCATAAGAGCTTCTCAGCCAGTTATCTGTCCGTTTCTCACGCCTTCCCCCTGCCTTCCTGGCATTGCTGGCGGTGGTGTCAGTCATGGTGGTTTTGGCTTGCCGTTAAGGAGGGATCACTTTTTAAAACGAGCAAAATGGCAGCTGTCTTTTCTGATCCAGCTCGTCCCATCTCTGCTCAAAACCCCACAGGGAGTGTGTGTGTGGAGACAGACAGACAGACAGACAGACAGACATACGCACACACACACACACACACACACACACAGACAGCAGTGGGCTTTACAAGAGAGCCTTCCATTGCCTTGCCAAGCAACACCTGAGGTGGTCATTAAACTAGCTATTAGGCGATTCATGCAGAGCGTATTACAGGGAAATCATATTTTTATGTGTGTGTGTGTGTATGTGTATGTGTGTGTGTGTGTGGCA
>NC_055974.1:13129586-13132086 GCF_018492685.1 Alosa sapidissima
AAGACTCTGACCCCGGCGCTCTCCGAACGTGGAGTTTCACACCAAACGTCACCGAGAAGAGAAATATGAAGCAGGCAGTGGAGTAAATAGCCTGTGAGACAGGGCATCTGTGTTGAATTAGGCCCATGATTCAGGGGGCCCTACAGTGGAGTAAAGTGTGAATGTGTCTGTGTGTTTGTGCGTGTGTCTGTGTGTCTGTGTGTGTGTGTGTGTGTTTGTGTATGTGTGTGTGTGTGTGTGTGTGTGTGTGTTTGTGTATGTCTGTGTGTGTGTGTGCGTGTTTGTGTCTGTGTGCATGTGTATGTGCGTGTGTGTGCTTGTGTGAGTGGGTCTGTGTGTGTCTGTGTCTATGTTCGTTTGTGTGTGTACTTGTGTCTGTGTGTGTGTGTGTGTGTGTGTCTGTGTATGTTTGCCCTGAAACCATTACACATGCACTCCATAAAACTGTGAAATATCTTCGTTCCCCGGCTCATGGAATCGCATTACACAGCACCGCGTGCCACAGTCCACATTGTTTCCATCTCCTACAGGGCAGCAGCCAGCACGTGTGTGTGTGTGTGTGTGTGTGTGTGTGTGTGTGTGTGTGTGTGTGTGTATAGAGTGGGGACACTTAGGTGACTAAGCAGTTATTAGATAGTAATTACAACATATTACACAGTAATTACAGTTTAATGACTGGTTATTATAATTCCCCTCGCTGGGTGTAGCTGGCTGGGTGTAGCTGGCTGTGTGTGTGTGTGTGTGTGTGTGTGTGTGTGTGTGTGCTTACCTCAGCGCCTGCTCGGGGAACACCGCAGGGTTAATCACAGCCAGCCAGTAGGCGTCGTCCAGGACAGGGCTGTCCTTCTCCCCCTGGGCAGGTGGTGCGACCCCCTGTTCTCCCTCGACTGGGGTGCCAGCCTCGCCCGGGGCAGACGAGGTGCCCACGTCTTCTCCCTCCCCCTCTGGGGCTGCGGATGCGCCACCCTCTGCCTGGGCAGGAGCGGCATCCTCAGCTTGCCCTGGTGGCATTCCCAAAGACTCAGGGCCATCTCGAAAGGTCCTACCAAACGCACAGAAAACAAACAAAAAAAAATTAGTGTACAAAATGCATTCATGTGTGTGTGTGTGTGTGTGTGTGTGTGTGTGTGTGTGTGTGTGTGTGTGTGTGTGTGGGTGCGCGCGCGTGTGTGTGTGTGTGTGTGTGTGTGTGTGTGTGTGTAATGTGTGATCTAAAGTGCTGAACGTCTCCCTACATGTTACAGTCAACAATCTAACACACTGCATCTCCACTGAGCATCAAGACCAATCAGGACCAGGGCAACTCCACACAAAACGGTCACGTCCATAACGCCAACTAAATGCCATGGTACAGTATCTGTATAATGCGAATGATTATGTGAAAAGTTTTTCATCAACCAAGAAGAGTGAATGCTCAAATTTCAAGTAATCATTATTCACATCATACCATACCATGTCATTGTGTTGGCGTTATGGACGTGACAGTTTTGCGTGGAATTGCCCACCAATCAAATATGTTTCCTCCCCATAATTTGTCAATTTGTTGTATTGAATACACATCCTATTGCTTTGGCAATATTGTATAACAGTCATGACAGTAAAACTCTTGAAGTTGTGTGTGTGTGTGTGTGTGTCCATGTGTGTGTGTGTGTGTGTGTGTGTGTTACCCGTAGAGCTCTGGCAGGGGCGTCGTGACGACGACCAGCACGTTGAGCAGCTGCATGCAGAGGCCGTGGACCGCCTGGACCCAGTCGGCCGCCGCAGACGAGCGCGGGAGGACGAAGGCCTTGGCGTCGGACGCCAGCAGCTCCCCGAGGCCCTCACACACACTCCAGAGCAGCTGTTGCACACACAGCAGGATGGCGGCGATGTCCGACCTGGGTGGGGAAAGATGGAGGCAGACGAGGGGTGGGGTGGGGGGGTGAGACTCTGACAAGATGGAGTCTTACTGACACTCACCATAGACTAAGGAGGAGGTGGTGGAGGAGGTGGAGGAGGAGGAGGTGGAGGATGAGGAGGTGGAGGAGGTGGTGGAGGATGAGGAGGTGGAGGAGGAGGTGGGCCGTAACTCGTTCCCCTATTACTGTGGGACAAGGTCGCTCCAAACGCAGGGCCCCTCTTCAAAGGCTGCGTTTGGGCACGTCGTTATTTGTCTGGCTAATGTCTAAAGCCTGGGCTGATGACTGAAGGGGGAGCTGGAGCAAGGGAGCTCATCTGCTTGGCAGACACGGAGGCAAGCCCCTGACACACACACACACACACACACACACACACACACACACACACACACACACACACACACACACACACACGCACACACAATATTACTCCCATAAGCAGTTCCGTGGCTGGCTGTCCTTGTAGGAAAAGCACATCTCAGGAAACGAAAGCCAGTCGGCCTGAACGCAAAAACACATGCAAAAATGCATGCTGGCACACACTCAGGCATACGCAGCCTCAGACACAGACAAACACACACACACACACACACACACACACA
>NC_055974.1:13137086-13139586 GCF_018492685.1 Alosa sapidissima
ACAAAGTCCCACTTGCCCACTACACCTCCACACCAGTCTGCTGTTGTTATTGTCACGGTGCGTTTGTTTGTTTGTTTTTGTTGTTGTTGTTACAGACTTTCTTTTTCCACATCTTTTACTTGGAGATGTAGTGCAACATGTCTCAACTCATCTCATCTCATCTAGACCAGAGGAATCGTTGAGAATCAGCCCTTATGATGTGTAGAGTGTGGGGTGTAGTGGTCAGGGATCTGGACGTCCAAATGGAAGGTTGCTCCAGGACTGTCGCAGTAGTTAGTTTACTGTAAAGTTGCTCTGGATAAGATTGTCTTCACTTAAAGATGGAGCCTAACGTGGTCTCATCTCATTTGCATCAGAAGAACCATACCACGCTACGCTCCGCTCTAGCATCTTTGCTTCCTACCTCATAGAAAGGTTTGGGGTCGGCCCAGTAGTGGCTCTCAGCGTCCAGCAGCAGACTGGAGGCACAGACGCCCAGGCAGTAGCTGGTCAGCTGGTCCTGAGGGAGGTGCTCAGGTCCAGGCACTTCTGGGTGGGGAGCTGGGCCAAAGGTCTGGGGGGGGGGGGGGGGGGGGGGAGAGAAAAAAACAATGTGATGCTTAAACCAGGAGGGCAGGTTCTTGTACTGTGGGTTGGATGCTATTTCTCATTTAGAAGCAGCTTTGGGTTGAAGTGTCAGCTAAATTAATACATTTATTTCATGTCTAGGTTTACTATGTTTTTACTATATTTTTTATGTAGGAAAACTACAGCAATTTTAAAAATGCCCCCAGAGTGTAGCACTGTAGCTGACTGGCTGCTTTTTTTTCGTACAGATAGTACTCGGTGATCTCAAGAAACAGAGATCTTTGTGAAAAATTGCCGGAATTCTGCTTTAACAGTGACAGTGCAAAGTATATATCCAAGCCAGATTGAAGCCTAGAGGCGCATTTGCATCTGTAGTCCTTGTAAATGTATATGCCCTGAAAGTAAATAAACAACAAATAAACAATAAACAACTTCCACACCAATGCCAATTATCATCACCTTTAAAACACCACCATGGTGGCTCCTCAACAATACTTTCTGGAAACGCAGTTTGGAGCAAGAAACTTCCGGGAAATCAAAAGGGGTGACTGAAGGGTCTTGCTTCAATAGAGTCCTGCTGAAGGGTGACCAGAGATAAACGTGGCTGGACAATGTCTGGCTCGGGCCCTGATTACAGCTTAAGGAGCGCTGATCGACTTGGCAGGGAAATCAGCAGATGCGGATCCATCTTGACTCTCCAAAAGGCTTGTGTCTCTCTCTCTCTCTCTCTCTCTCTCTCTCTCTCTCTCTCTCTCTCTCTCTCTCTCTCTCTCTCTCTCTCCTCTCTCTCTCTCTCTCTCTCTCTCTCTCTCTCTCTCTCTCTCTCTCTCTCTCTCTCTCTCTCTCTCTCTCTCTCTCTCATTTAAATCCCTCTCTACTAAAAACAAGACCACACATGTTCTCAGAACAATTGCCTGTCTGTCCCCGTCTCTCTCTCCTCCTCTCTCGCACGCTCTCTCCTTCCATCTATCAATCTCTCCATCTCTCTCTCTCTCTCTCTCTCTCTCTGGCCTTTGGCTATTCGAGGGTGAACATCTGTTTTCCAACAAACACACACACAGAGACACACAGACACACACAGACACACACAGACACACACACCTCCTACAAACTTGAATGGCTCTGTCAGCCTTGACTCACCCTGCCTCTCATATTCTTTACAATCCAATTATGGAATTTTAGTATTTCTGGCAATGGGTTGGCCCACTCCCCCAGGCCCCTCAGAGAAGCCTTGTGCCGGACAAACCATAAATCCTGCAAGTTTCTCTTAAAAGAACCGAAGACATTCCTTCACCACACGCAGGTTATATCTTCATCTTCTCGGACACTGCTGAGTTCCCTGTGTCGGACGTTTCCATCACTCGTGACACGCCGCTGTGTGAACTCTGAACTGCTTTAAGTGGACGTGGTAGGCGGGGTAATGAATTGTGGAGATTCTATGTAAACTCTTTGTCTGGGTGAGACAGAGAAGGGAAAGAAGACAAGTGTGTGTGTGTGTGTGTGTGTGTGTGTGTGTGTGTGTGTGTGTGTGTGCAGGTACTTTTGTGTGTGTATGTGAGAGTGAGTGTGAGTGTAGGTACTTTGTGTGTGTATGTGAGAGTGAGTGAGTGAGTGATTTGTGTGTGTGTGTGTGTGTGTGTGTGTGTGTGTGTGTGTGTGTGTGTGTGAGAGTGAGTGAGTGATTTGTGTGTGTGTGTGCGCGTGTGTGCATGCGTGTGTGAGAGAGAAGAGAAGAGAAGAGAAGAGAAGAGAAGAGAAGAGTAGCAAGAACACACAATTGAAAAGGAGTTCCAGAAGTCATGTGGTTGCCTTATCATCCCCATAACAGGGGCAGAGAGACCCCCATAACATAAATATGGTCTTCTTTCACAGGGCTCACACAATCTGATATTAGCAGACAGCGGGTGCGCTGAGATAGCGTCTGTAAGTCTAG
>NC_055974.1:13144586-13149586 GCF_018492685.1 Alosa sapidissima
GCCCGGCTGCACCTGGAGACTCCCCGGGTGGGAGGCCTCGTGCCTGGGCATGACAGCACATCAATCTCCCCGAGTGTGAGTGGGAGAGGGTATGGAAGGATGGAGAGAGAGGGGGGGGGGGAGGGGAGAGCCTTGCTTACAGGAGGGGGGGGGGGGGGGGGGGGGCAGATGTCATGATCAACAATACAGTACAGTCGGGGGGGGGGGGGGGGGTGTTGCCAAAGACCCTTGGACATACAAAACTGCACTCTCTTTCTCTTTTTCTCTCTCACTCTTTCCCCTCTCTCTCTCTCTCTCTCTCTCTCTCTCTCTCTCTCACTCTTTCTCTCTCTCTCTCTCTCTCTCTCTCTCTCTCTCTCTCTCTCCCTCCCTCTCTCGGCGGCGGCGGTCCTTTTCCTCTAAATCTCAATCGCCCGTGGCCACTCTGCCCGCCGCTGGGACGGGCTCCGGAGCCGCCAGCCGCCAGCCTTTGAAGTGCCTCTGTTTTCTAGCTTCTCTGCCGGACTCTCCCTCGCTCTCTCTTTCTTTCTATCTCTCTCTCACAGTCTCTCTTCCTCTCTCTTCTTCTCTCTCTCTCTCTCTCTCTCGCTTAGTGAGTGAAGGGGTTTGATCTCAAAGGACAGATGGCCCAGAACAACTGATCGCCTGCCCAGCTGCCAGCTGACAGCTTTACCATTATACACACAGAGGACTCATACTCATATACACACACACACACACACACACACACACACACACACACACACACACACACACACACACACACACACACTAACACAAAAGCTGAGAGACCAGCTCAAGGCCCACCCATAGCCCTTCTACGTGAACTTTTTTTTTTGCTTCAGAACTTTGTTGGTTTGTTGGCCGGACAGACCACACAGTAGACAATGCATTTGTCAAACAGCATTAACTTCTGATAGCAATGTACACAAATGTGGCCAAATCTGGAAAGAATAGCAACAGAAATTTCAACCATTCCTCAAAGTGACCTTTTCTCCCTTCTTTAAAATTCACACTCGATAATTGTCTACCTCTGGGATCATTTTTTTCCTTCTATGTGACGAGCGAGAAAGAGTTTGAGTGATGGGAGCAGCTTGCCTTGGCGATCATCTTGGGGCACTCTCGCTCCAGACAGGTGAGGCCGATGCCCTGTCTCTGTGGCACTGTGCCCAGCGCCAGGACGGCCGAGCTGGCACGTGCCACCTCCTCCTGCTGCAAGCCCCTGGCACACACGTCCTCCAGTAGCACCTTCACGCAGTGAGCCATCTGGGGCACCAGCTCAACAAATGCCCCCCGCCACTCAAACTCCAGGGACACCGGCTAGAGAAGAAGTAGAAGAAGAAGAAGTCCATAGGGACAGGAGGCCATGTTTGTAGTTGTTAAAGACAGCAAAGGGGAATAAGGCTATGAGGAGGAAAACTACAAATATGGCAGTGGGTGGGAGGAAGATGGGGGGGGGGGGGGGGTCGGCTCACCTCTGCAGAGTTCAGGAGCAAATCGGGTGTGGCGGCGCTGCTGCCCTCTCCTGGACCCGTCTCGAGGTCCTCTTTAGATCTCTTTAAGATCCCTGAATTCACAAGCCAAACACAAGAGTTAAAGTTAGAGAGTTAAAAAAAAAAACTTACTTCAACTCACTAAAGTACGACACATTTCTTTTGGGGCGCATACACACAACCTAATTACCATTCATTAAGCAGCCCCCCTCCTGTGAATTCTGGGTAAAAAAAACAAAAACAAAAAACACTGGAGCTTCTCGTTTGCTCTGACAGCAAACTCGTGGCGGAAACGAGCTAAATGCTGCGGAGTCGAGTCGACTCGGCCGCGTTAACCTGAAGCGAAGCGCAGACTCCTCGGCTCCCCACGCACGCTGCTGTCCCCTGCATCACCCCTGTCAACTCGCAGTGACCTGCAGCCCACGTGACGACGCAGACAGGCGCAGGGCGGCCCACACAGACGCCCAATTACTGCGGCCGCGTTGGCAGCGCCAGAGAGAGCAGCCACAGCAGCCGCAGCAGGAGCAGCAGGAGTAACATGACTGCTCTATATCTGGAGGCTTGGAGTTGATTTGAACCCCAGATACGGATGCTGGGGCATATAGCGAGTAATCCTTTTAGGAGGTTGAGGGGGAGGATATGATGTCTTTATAAGTGTGTGCATGTGTATACATGTGTGTGTGTGTGTGTGTGTGTGTGTGTGTGTGTGTGTGTGTGTGTCTCTCTCTCCCTCTCTTTCTGCATGTGTGTGTGTGTGTGTGTGTTTGGGTAAGTGTGTGTATGTCTCTCTCTTCTCTTTCTGCATATGTGTGTGTGTATGTGTGTGTGTGTGTGTGTGTGTGTCTGTTTGGGAGGAACAAATTAAAAGTGTATGTGTGTGGAGGCAGCATTTTTCTAATCAGTGGCGGAGTGTTTGAGACCCCGGGCGAGGCAATTTAGACCTAACAAGAGCCCGGCAGCCAGGCGCGGGCACAGAACCGCTGGCGTGTCACTCTTTGACCTTTAAGCTCATCTGATGAATTTCTGGTAATTAAGTCATTTGATTGCCTGAATTAATGATTTGGATAAGTGCCCTTTAAAGGCTGTTTACTTCTCTGTAAATCGAGCCTTTCTGCATGTCTTGTTTTTTAATGTAACCTTTATAGAAATTACTACACGCACCACTCGCTCCCAGCTCACTCTGCCACTATGGGCCACAGACAGAGCAACAGAGGAGAGAGAGAAAGAAAGAAAGCAAGAAAGAAAGAAAGAAAGAAAGAAAGAAAGAAAGAAAGAAAGAAAGAACATTTGTGTTTATATACTAGATAATTTGATGAATTCTTCACTGTTATGAAACATGGGAGCATATACAATGACTGCATCTTTTAAAACACATGTAAAGACTCAGTGATATTCAGTAACTGCAATAAAGCAAAATGATTTACCATATTCTTATGTTCACACTATTTTGTCTATATTATGAGTCTGTATGAGATTAACAGGGTTCTCAATATTCCAGCAATAACAATTTTAAGTACCTTGACGGTTTGGGTGCATTTTGTTGAAAATCAACTACAGTACATCTTTTGTTAACCTAACACAACTAGCTAGTCATACATTTATATGTTCAAAATGTTCAAATTCATGATCAAAAATCGCAACCAAGAACTCCCATGCCCTGAAGGCCTGACATTAATAGCTTTATCTGTTGGCTGAGATATTGACTAATAAAATATGACTAAAATAAGACCACTACTTGACAGAAATTCAAGCTCCTATGACTTCAGCTCATCTGAATGTGTTGGTCTCCAACCTGAGAACTTTCCGCACTTAAAGGGGAGCGTGGGAAGATCAGGAGGACCACGAGGCTGGAGCCCAAAGCTTAACCGAAGGTCCACTGAATGGGAGAGCGATCCCTGCACTCTAGCGCTCGGGGTCGGCTATTACTCTCCCCAGCGGCCGTCGTTAGTCCAGCTGCAGGTGATGATGGGGCTGCTTGGAGGCCGGTTGTTCCAGTGGAAAAGGGTATCGGATGTTTCTGTGTGCGGGTGGAAAAACGGCCGCGTGGAAAAAGCTCCCGGTTCTCGCTCGCCGCGCGCAGACAGGCGGCCGTAAACTATCAGTAGGGGTCACGGAGCGAGAGGTGGGATTGCGTTTCAGGCAAATAAAAAACCGAGAGGTGAAGTATCTGGTTGAGGGGAACCTGTCCAACATCTCCATATAGATTTTCACGAGCTTATGGTTTTATATGCCTTTTATATTTTACTGAGCTTGTCTACAGACTACTGTTCATGTTCTTGTGTGTATCAGTCAGTATGTGCCTGTGTGTGTGTATGTGTGTGTGTGTATAGTTGGCACAGTGGGCAGAGGGCATTTAACTTTCTTTTGTATGTACAATATGCGTGTGTAAGAGAGAAAAGAGATAAACAGACAGAAAGAAAGAAAGGGAGACAGACAGAGAGAGAAACAGACTGAAAGAAAGAAGGAAATAACAAAAAGAAAGTATTTGATCCTGTGAGGGAAATTTGGTCTCTGCATTTATCCCAATCCGTGAATTAGTGAAACTTAGCACTCAGCACACAGTGAACACACAGTGAGGTGAAGCACACACTAATCCCGATGCAGTGAGCTGCCTGCTACAACGTTGCTCGGGGAGCAGAGAGGGGTTAGGTGCCTTGCTTAAGGGCACTTCAGCCGTGCCTACTGGTCGGGGTTCGAACCGGCAACCCTCCGCAGTGTTTCCCATACATTGACTTATTTGTGGTGGCCCACCACAATATCAACATTGACCACCACACAATGATTTTCCATGTTGTACTAAATTGTGCTTAAATCTGGTTAGCATCATAACCACGCTGCACTAATTTGTTAAAAACTGTTGCATTCAAGTTAATTCTGCAAACCTACCACCACAAATAGAATTTAATTCTGTGGGAAACACTGCTCCGGTTACAAGTCCGAAGCCCTAACTAGTAGGCCACGGCTGCCCCCAAAAGAGAAAGAGAGACAGACAGACAGGCAGATAAACAAAGACAGACAGAGACAGAGAGATAAACAGACACAGACAGACAGACAGACAGGGCCCATGAGAGCAGCAGTACCTCTGGGGCCGCAGGCAGACTCCCCAGCGCAGCTGAGGAAGCCTACGTCGGTGGCCAGCTCCTCCACCCGCTGCTCCAGCTCCAGTAGCGTGGACGCCAGCCGCGACAGGCAGCCCAGCTGGTGCGACGTCAGGGAGAAGCTACGCACCTTACGCACCGGCTCCTGAGGAACTGTAGACACACACACACACACACACACACGCACACCACACACACACACACACACACACACACACACACACACACACACACACAGAGAGAGAGATAAGTCTGTATCTGTATATGTGTATGTGTAATGTCTGATGGCAGAAGACAAACTGGTCTGAACTGAGATACTTTCAGTTCTTTATGGCAACACAATGTATTTTTTTCTTTACATCAAAATAACGTCAAACTCATTTTGATGCTACAGTGACTTACAATACAG
>NC_055974.1:13159586-13164586 GCF_018492685.1 Alosa sapidissima
GTGTGTTATGACATTGTGACTTGACTTGACGCTGGGCTTTACCAGTGCTCTGTAGAACTCCAGCAGCTCCTGGTGTCCCGTGGCGACGGGCCTGAGGCCGTTGGGGTTGCGCGGGTTGAACCACTGCAGCAGCTCCGTAGGGCTGGAGGGCCTCTCACCGCCCCAGTGCTCACCCATCTTCCCCTGCAGATCCCGCAGGCTCTGCTCGATGCTGGACGATGGATGGACAGGAGAAGAGAAGAGAAAGTGGTGAGGAGGACTGTCGCTGCCCGATGCGAGTCGTGCATATGTCCATTTAACAACTTTCACATGAGCTACAAGAGACAGCGGCAATCCAAGATGGCGGAGCTAATTCTACATAAAATTCTACATAAAATAAATAACTTCAGGATTTGTGCCCTTATATTGTCTAAATGTTAGTGAGTAATAAGAATTATTAAATCTGAAAAGTCTGATTTTGTGACCAAATAGCATGTTTTGAGCATGCGCGAGACTCACATCGGGCAGCGACAAGGACCCGTCCACCCACATCACCAACCCCTGGACCCAGACCCAGGCCCAAGCCTCAGCGTCTGCCCCCTGTCCCCCCTAACCGTCCCCCCTAACCATCCCCCAGAAAGGAGGGCCATCACGCGTAATGGACACAGACATCAATATAATCTTGTGTCTCGGGCGTCTACCGGGGTGTCTGGTGCTGCTCGAAAATTGGCTGGTGGAGAGAGTGACATGTCTCGCTCATGGAGGGTGTGCCACACAGGCCTGTTATGCCACACACATGCAGACAGACACACACACACACACACACACACATTACCGCATGCACGCTGTCATCTCCTCGCTGAAGCCTGATAAATCAGAGGTGACACCTCTCGGCGCTTTGCCGCTCTCGTACGCCCTGTCTCCATGCAAATCAAGCAATGCGATGCAACGCAATGTTTGTGTGTGTGTGTGTGTGTGTGTGTGTGTGTGTGTGTGTGTGTGTGTGTGTGTGTGTGTGTGTGCGTGTGTATGTGTGTTAGAATGTCACACGTGTGTGCGTGTGTACGTGTGTATTGTGTGTGTGTTTGAGATGGCTGCGGCAACCAAAACCCCATCCCACACAAGCCTTCAAAGCCCACACACACACACACACACACAGACAGGCATGCATATTTGCATTGCCCCCAGATGCCTCACAACGACCAAAACATTAAACGGCATTTAAAATATGACATGTTTTAGAAAGGAAAAAGAATGTCACGCATAAAAAGCAGAATTAATTTTTCACAATGTGTGCCCCAACATCTTAGTTGGATGAGGGGGAAAAAATGTACAGTTGTTCAGTGTGCCGCAAAAAAAAAAAAGTTGCGACTTTGGTGCTTCCTTTATTGTCTACGCCATATTTGCCAACAGGAAAACAGTGAAAAAGTCTCGTTTCATTATGAGTTGAGCTCTGTCTAGCACAGATGACACCCTGGTCATGACAGCCTGGATTCTGAGCAGCAACTCTAACATTCTGCTTTTTAATTAATAGCCCAGAGCCCAGTGTTAAAACTATAAACAAATATATAAATAAAAGGGCCCTCCGTGAAAAACCGAGGCCGTAAACAGACTGTTCCAAAAGTGCGGGGAGTCTGTTCCCCGACTCGACTTCGCCGCGTGCTTGTTTTTGATTACCCGTTTGCTGTGTTCTGCGACTCCTTCTGTCACAACGATTTCCTGAGCTACACTCAAAGCAAAAAAAAAAAAAACATGTCAAAGGTGGTTGCTATTTGGAGGCAAACACACAGTAAACTTAACCACAACTTGCTCGCACATACAGTATGTGGAACTCTGACAAATAAATAGGTATGAGGAATCCAAAAAGCTTTTCTGATAACAATTACCAGCAACTTATGATTATACGGGTTTCGGACTATAGTGAAAATATTTACGCAACATACGCTGCCCTAAGATGAGGCGAGTCCCGGGGGGGGGGGGGTGTTCACACAGGCAATGGGCTTGCCAGCACTAAGCGCGGCGCATCAGGAACTAATACACGCACCATTTCCCATGTGTTGTTTTTACGGCACGTGAAATCACGCCGCATGGACAGCCCCTCATCCCACGCTGCCTCGGCAATCCTCGCTGAAAGACATGTTCATGGCATCCACCTGCGGCATGCGTGCGTGTGTGGACAGAAATATAGGCCTAAGTCTCTTTTAATGTGCGCACATAAAACAGGATTTGTGCGGTGCGGTGTTGGGCGGTGTTGGGTGGTGGTGCTGGTGCTGGTGCAGTGTGTGGTGGAGCTGGGCGCCACCCCAGGACTCGGGACTCCGACAGCAGGTCCGCCATGAGCTCCCATCTGTGCACCCACCCCGCCTCCACATCCCGCTCCAGCACTGTAAAAAAAAAAACAACAAAAAAAAAAAAAAAAAACACACACGCGCACACAACTCGATGGAGCCCAGACGAACCCACCCAACCCTCTCCGACAAAACCCAGAGACGGAGAGAGAGACGTGCCTTTTGTTCAGCAGGGGGGGGGACGGGAGGCTCCGTCAGCTCCAAAAACCCTACAAGACATCACGCGACCCGCAGGGGTGATGGCACCGGGTGGGCCTGGCACTCAATAGCAGGTCAGGGGACACCCTTGTTGCGTGTGCCCAGGGAAGTGTGGGTGGTGGTGGGGCTGGCCATGTGTGTGTGTGTGTGTGTGTGGGGGGTGGGGGCTGATGATCGGAGAACAGCACGGTCTGCCAGGGTGAGAGTGATGTTCCAGACACTCAATTAGTAACAGCAGGCCGAACGTGATGTAGAATAGCACGCAGGGAGAGCTGCTCGTACGGGTCCAGGCGCCTTAATGGGAGACAAATGACTGGGCAAAAGGAATTGATTATTCTGTCGACTGATGAGTTTCTCTCTCTCTCTCTCTCTCTCTCTCTCTCTCTCTCTCTCTTTTTTTACAGTTACTTTGTCTTTCTGTCTTCAATCTCGCTTTCGCTCTCTGACACACGCTCACACACATGCTTGCTTTCTTGTCTGCACTAATCTTCACTTTGATACAGGATTAACGGTTTGATTGAAAGTGAGCAAGAGTGTAAGAGTGATTGTCAGTGTGTGTCGGGGTGTTTGTGTGTGTGTGTATGTGTGTGTGTGTGTGTGTGTGTCGGCGTGCGTGTGTGTGTGTGTCGGCATGTGTGTGTGTGTGTAAGACAGTGCTAGCCTCACTACACCTCCTATGATGACCCCAACCTCAAAAGGTTCTTCACCAGCCCCAGACTAATCAACTTCCGTGGATTAGCGTCCTACCACTACAGAGGAAGAGAGAATGGCTGAAAGACGAGTGGAGATGGACTGGGAGAGAGAGCGAGAGAGAGAGGGAGGGAGAGAGAGAGAGAGGAAGAGACGGAGAGATGGAGAGAGTGATTCTTGACAAAGCAGCAGGGTGGAAGAAGCAAGCCCACCTGTGACTGGTTAGCAAAAAAAAAAAACAGTGGATGAGAAAAGCCCTCCACTCCCCCAACCCAACCTAAACAAAAAAGGTTTTGTAAAATGAGAAGAGGAAGGGATCCTTTAAATCCTCACTCAACACTCACTCCCTTTCCCCACCTGTCAATCACCCCTACACACACACACACACACACACACACACACACACACACACACACACACACACACACACACACACACACACACAGACACACACAAACCAAAAAAAAAAGAGTCGTTTTTTAAAGATCACACCAGAGCATGGCAAGCAGGCCTATCGGAAAAAAAGTGTGTATCTGAGGCTTTTATTAGATATGATGGTGAGTTTCACAGCTCTGTGACTAACGGAAACCCAATCCGCTGATTAGTCAGCAGTTTGACGTTATCTTAAGTTCCTTGTCAAAATTAATTTAGTGTGGGTGGGCTGTGCGCTCCAGGGGAGAGGAGAAGAGAAGAGTGGGAAGGGGGGTGGGGGGCAGGAAGGGATCCTTTTCAAATAAGCTCCAGCTTCAGTGAGCAACCATCCCCAACTGCACAGGAAACCAATCTCTACCCCCAATGCCATTATCAAAGAGGCCTCTCCCCTCCCACACACACACACACACACCAACTCACCCAACGCAGAGAGCCAAAGAACCACCTGAAAGTGGATACCCTCAACCACCTGCCCGTGGCTCCCTATCTAAGGCTTTCCTATCTTCATATCCTTCCAACCGCAAAGCAGCAAGACATTTGTCAGGACATTCACACACACACACACACACACACGAGTGCACGTGTGGCACCCGATCGTGCATTAGATTGGCAAGTGCCTGCAGTTATCAGCAGTATGGCACTTCCCCTGCCAAAGTAACCTGAGGCCCCCTGTGCCCTCGACCCACACACACACACACGGGCCAGCTTTATTCAGGGGGGCACGCAGGAAAAGTGTCCCATCTGAGGAAACCTAATGGATTACAGCATTTCAATTTGGGGCGAGCCAAGCCCGATGTCAACCTATCTTAATCTCCTCCAATTAGGAGCCGGCTCTTAGGCAAATGTCTGACATGGGAGAGCTGGGTGCATGCCAAGCAACCCTGACCCATAGAGAGGTTAAAGCCATGGGAGTAGGCAGCTGTAGCTCTCTCATACTCTCTCTCTCTCTCTCTCTCTCTCTCTCTCTCTCTCTCTCTCTCTCTCTCTCTCTCTCTCTCTCTCTCTCTCTCTCTCTCTCTCTCTCTCTCTCTCACTCTCACTCTCACTCTCACTCTCTCGCTCACTCTCTCTCTCACTCTCTCATTTCCTTTTCCTGTCCTTCGTTCCTTTTTCCCCCTCCTTCCATAATTTGTCCCAGACACCACTAAGTGGCTTAGGCAGCAGGTGTAGTGTGTGACACTGGGCCCACCCGGGTGCGTTTTACCAATGGGGGGGGGGGGGGGGGGGGGGGCTGTGGCGGTGGTGGGGGATCTGTGAAGCGTTCCGAGCCTGAAAAGAAACCCAAGGCTGACTGACCAACACAATTGAGCATCACTCTCTCTTCCTCCTCTTTCCTCCCCTCTCTCCCCCCCT
>NC_055974.1:13167086-13184586 GCF_018492685.1 Alosa sapidissima
GTCCAGCTGGACAAATATTATTTCCTTCACTTGACAGACTCCGCAGTTAAGCTTGTACTTTATTATTTCCTCTGTATTCTAAGCCCACCACCCCCTAACCACCATATCCCCCCCCACCCTTCCTCCACTTTCAGTGCACTGTCTGATGATGTGCGTCTGCGTGTGTGTGAGTGTGTGTGTGTGTGTGTGTGTGTGTGTGTGTGTGTGTGCATGGTGCGACTTCTGGAAGTGTGTCTGGGTTTTTCAATCATAGGATTAGACTCTACAGAGTGTAATTACACAGGAACTAGGGCTGTGTGTGTACTTTGTGGGAGTATGTGTGTGTGTGTGTATGTGCAGTGTGTGTGTGTGTGTGCGTGCGTGCGTGTGTGTACAGTGTGTGTGCATGCCAGTCTGTCTGCTCGTCAGTCCCCGTGTATCACGTCTGTGTGTGTGTGTGTGTGTGTGTGTGTGTGTGTGTGTGTGTGTGTGTGCAAGCGTGCGTTCGTGTTTATGTTCTCACATATGCACCACAAAGGACGTGCATCAGCGCTTGCATCTGCTTACACTTGAGAGTAGTAGTAGTGTCAGGTTGGTGCCGTCACTTTCTGCGCACGGGGCCTAATTAAGGAGCTGCACTCTCCATCCTTCATTCTCTCCCTCCCTCCCTCCCTCCCTCCATCTCTCTCCCTCCCTCTCTTTATCTATTCTGAACTCTGATGTGCCAGGGCCCTGGTGGTTACAGCGACGCTGCCACACAGGGCTGAACTGGGGCAGACGGAGTCTCAGAACACTTAAGGAATGACTAGCAGCATCCTGCTGTCTGTGCTGTCTCTCCGACACATACTGCCTCCCTGCTTAAGGAGGCTTCTGAAGCACTTAGGAGTTGTCAGGTCAAACACAATCCTCCTCGTAAAACGATACCACAGGTAATTATTTTCCAGACAACAAGGCAGAGGAGAGAGGAGACTCCAGTTCAATATTGAGGCCTAGCCTATTAGGCTACTTCAAAGTCGCCTTTCCTTAGGTTAACTGTCCTACACCATTGTTGTAAGGACATTGAAAATGTTACTGGGGTCAGAAAGTTTTTTTTTTTTTCCTACATGTTTTTTTTCTCTAATTATTTCCTGGACTTCATATATTTCAAATATAAAGTGATGCCATGTAGCATTAGATATGAAATGTCTATGACAAAATACCAGCAGAAGTGAAAAAGCCTAGTGCACATGAACTAATGCAACAGCAAGGCTAAATATGTAATGAGAAAAATATGTATCTGAAAAACATTCATATTCCTTTGCTAGGATTTGTTGGGGTTTCCCCTCGTAATAGTTTTGTGTTCTCTTCCTTCCATTTTTGTTTGTTTGTTTATTTATTTGTTTAATTTGGCTAAATGTATTTTGTATACTGCATTTTGTGATTACACTTAATGCAAAGGACAAGTAAAGTTGTTCTGAATCCCAAACATTTAATTTATTTCAAGTCACTCTGCCCTTGAAAGAAGGTGAAAATTCCATCCTTTGCAGTATTGTTTTTATTTATTTATTTATTTATTTTATTTTATTCTATTTTTTTTTTGGGGGGGGCGGGGTTGGGGGGGCGTTTTTTTTTATATATATATACAAGCTTGACAATAATTATTATAAGGGTTGCAAACTAAGGTACATTATTTTATGTATTTATTTTTTTTTCAACAAAACTGTCAGAGGCACTGTGAACTTCTTACCCCAAACTGAACTGTGCCCCATCAACACAACAAGGCAATTTATATCCAGCAAAAGATATTTTGAAAAATATCTTAATTACATAATGTACATACCACACAATACTTTTGGTTAACTTCAATCTAACATTTAATTGAAAACAACAATTAGGCCTAAGCATTTTAGGCCTATCATAGTATTGAACGGTTTGTTTGTAAAAGATAGGCTACTATAAGCTGTGTCAAAGCAATTGTATGGCACAGTTTTAAAACGTAAATATTCAGAAAACAAACCAATATTAGCCTACCTTAGGCAGAAGATGATCAACAATGTTCTTCGGTTTCAGTGTTCAATCCATCACGGTTAGGGAGCCTGCATCCACAAGCACACCAAATATATAGACTACGTTTAATTTAGAAAGGACAGCTTTAACAAATTCATCGTTTGTCTGTAGTTTTTACGGAATCTCAAATGTAATGAAATGAAAGGTCATGTCATGTCATGTCGTTTAATATCATACATAGGCTAGCGTTACAATCTAAATGCAACAAGTGGCTGTTTTAACGTGATGCCAGGAATGTTAGGCGGCAAACAGTTGCAATACAAATTTGTGAATAATGTCCGAAATGAGACAAAAGGAAAACGCATAACAGTTCTAGCCAACGTAACGCTGCGAAGACGTTGTGTTGAGATCAAAGAATATCGGGGGAAATTGTTTGGCTAATGTTACATTATCTCACTAGCAATAAGGGGGATGTTGGTTGGACAGCTATTTTGCCAGCTAACCCGTTAGCACAGCGCAAAACTTGATAGCTACCAATAATTGTATAGGCATGGGATTAGTCTACGTTTAGAGCAATACATTTCAAAGGCGCTGACCTCTGATGTGCCACCAGAAGGGTTTGTGACATTCGAGATTATGACACTCCTTCATGATGTTGATAATTAGCATCCTGCTACATTGTAACACGCTATTAAAATCCCTTTGCAACGCGTTAGCGTCTCTGACAACCAACCGGAAGCTTCGACTTGAAAACTTCCGTATCATGGAATGTTACAAATGTTTGACGTTGGTAGGTGTAGTACTATTTTAACTAACAACGCTAGACATAAACATCATGTCATAATTAATGTCATATCAACTATAACATCATTGTTTATATTTAGTTCGAGTGATCTGTGATTTATTTCGCGCCAAACTTAGTGGTAAGTGGGGTTTTCTTTTCAAAACATGAACACACGTTCCCCTACAAGCTTGGAACAACCCATGCAAGGAGAGGTTCCTCGTGAATATTCTTCTCAAAGCTGCTCAGCTCAGGTAATGTTTAAAAAAAGTAATGTTTCATAAGTATTGTACATTTTTATCTAACTGATGTTAACATAATAGAGAGTCTTAGAAAATGCACGCTGATGGCTATTAGTGAATCGTGTCGTGGTTGCGCCCAATACCCCGCATATTGGCAATATTTTGGCGCGCTGAAAGATTGAATTTGGGAGCATGCATGATCAAGTGGACATCAGCTCCGCATCCAGATTCCAGAAACGGTCGATTTTATAGTTTGCCCCGTTTAAGGTTCACCTTTGAGAGCGTAATCGTGGTGAGATTAGGTACGGTGTTAAGTGAAGTAGAATCGAAAGTGGAACTGTCAGTCACAAATAAGCTTTTTTAGCCTATGTTGCATGTCAAACAGAATGGATTGAGAAATGGTTTGCATGGCACATACATTCTATGAGAACCATGTTACCCAACTATGATGATCATAGACATTTCACCTTCGTTCAGGAGAGAACTCCTGGAGTAGAACCACTGGAGTAAAATTGTCAGATCAGTCATCAGCATTCTTTTGCGTACACCCAAACAATTCCCTAGTGCTATTTTTAACGAGAAAGTTTACATGATGAATTACCCCATTCAGAAGGCTGCCTAATTTGGCATGATGACCAAACTCCTCCTGTTGTCATGAATAAGAGACCTGTGGATGATTTACAGTACATTTGGTAAGAGTTTGTATTCTGTAAACCAGAGAAAGAAACTTACTGAATACATTGCTATCTTAGATTTGTTGCACCACTAGAACTATTAGTTTCCCCTTATGCTGGCCTGGTAAATCCAGACTGGCTTGGTGGAATGGTTTTGCACTCACTTTTTGCCTTTGACCAAATGTAATCAATCCTAGATAGATAGATAGATAGATAGATAGATAGATAGATAGATTATTGATCCCTAGGGGAAATTCAATCCTCATCAAAGACCTGTAAACAATCCAGATTTGAATAACATGTAATTTAGCTAAATTTAAAAATACCATTCAACATAAGTTAAGCATACTGTATATGTTTGACACATAATAATCACTAGTTTAAGTCATTTGCATTAGCTGACTTGACTAGGGGTAAGACAAAAACAGCAGACAATACATGCATTTCTCCTGTGCAAAAGCATTTGCAAGATATTAAAAATAATTGTAATGTTCCTGGTATGATGTGAACAATTGTGACTAGATGAGGGGGCAGTCATGGCCTACTGGTTAGGGCTTCGGGAACCGAAAGGTTGCCGGTTCGATCCCCGACCAGTGGGAACGGCTGATGTGCCCTTTAGCAAGGCACCTAACCCCTCACTGCTCCCCGAGCACCGCTGTAGCAAGGCAGCTCACTGCTTCGGGTTAGTGTGTGCTTCACCTCACTGTGTGTTCACTGTGTGCTCTGTATGTTCACTAATTCACGGATGGGCTAGAAAGCTGATTTACATTTACATTTACATGATGTGGAAATTGAACTAGTAAATTCCAAATTGAGAAATGTACCAAAGTAACTGAGAAAATCTCTTTTGCTGGATACTTATGTCCCTGATAGGTAACAAGTTTTTATGTGTTTGTTTGAAATGTAGGCATGTCTGCTGTTGATGTCCCTGTGCAGCAATGTCCAGCAGAAAGCGTATATTTCAGATATCAGGAATCAAAGATGCCCAAAGTAAAGGACAGCTGCTCCGTGCTATAAAGCAGCTGGATGGGACATACATTGGAGGTCCGGTGAGTGCTAGGCTATGTGCACATCCAAACTAAAACAGGGCCATGCCAAGTGGCCGTTCAGTGTGTGAGTAGTTGCAGTGTGTGAGTAGGTGCAGTGTGTGAGTAGGTAGAGTGTATGTGTGTCGGTACAGTGTGTGAGGAGGTACAGTCTATGAATAGGTACAGTGTGTGTCAGTAGGTACAGTGTGTGAGAAGGTTCAGTGTGTGAGTAGGTGCAGTCTATGAATAAGTACAGTGTGTGTGAGTAGGTACAGTGGCCATGCCAAGTGGCCGTTCAGTGTGTGAGTAGGTGCAGTGCAGTTTTTTTTTTTTTTTGGTGCTACGATTTGATGTCATACTAACAATACATACAACACAGGAAAAACATCTCCTAGTCATTTGACAGGCAGAGTCCTTTTTTGTTTCATATTAACCAAGAAATAATGTTATTTCTTGGTTAATATGATATTAATATTAATATTTAAATAAAATTATCAGGAAGGTGATCAAATAACAAAACAGACCTGTGCATTACAATTTAAATTCATCACAGACACAAGATAAGATAGAGACAAGATAAGGAGTAAAAGATTTAGCAAGCTGAACTCACTCAGAGAGACTATAGGCCTACATACTATAGCAGTGAGCTCTTGAAAGTTTAAAAGGACCCGTGGCTGGGTCTATCCATTGACTACAGAAATGATTTTCCAGACTAATTAATATGATTATTTCCCCACGAGATTCATCCTTTCACAGATATAAAAATAGCATGTGGCGGCTTCATTGAAGGCGCTGCTGTACACCTGTGTCGCAGTTCATTCAGAGAAAGATGAAGAGTCAGTGATTAGCCCTGAGAAATGGCCCTAATTGGTTTCAAATTCCGAGATGTATTTTTGACTCCATCATTTCGTCCTTGCCCTCAATTGCATCCAAATATAGTCGCAGACTTTTCTATGCAATAATTGAAGTCCCTGCAGTCTTAGTGACACCGCAAAGATCTTGACCCTTTTTTTAATTTCTATGTTGGCTGCAGAGCAGTTGGAGACCTATGGGACTTGGCCTATTGCATTATCACTGGTGAAATGATGGTTATGCTTCTTCTGTTGTAGATTTACAGGGAAAGTATCACCCATCTGATAGTCTCCCAGGCTGTGCCCAGTGAAAAGTTCCTAGCAGCATGTGCTGGAGGTCAGTGACTGTTTTTGTGTTGTGTGTGTGTGTTTTAAATCTGTGATATTACTATTAGTGTAACAATAACAACGACAATAATAATAATAATAATAATTATTATTATTATTATTATTATTATTATTATTATTATTATTATTGAAACAGAATGTTAAATGGACAGTTTTTGAATATTCATGAAATAATGCTTTGCCCAGATGTTAAAATGATGCTAAAATGTTTTTCTCATGCTTGTTCCTTAAAGTTTGGAAAAACTCTTGCTGTATGGGAACGAGAGAATATTAATTGATTCTGGTTCTCTTAGGGAAGTGGATTGTCACACCAGAATACCTGCTGGACAGCGTGAAGCTGAATGAATGGCTACCTGAGGTCCCTTATGAGGTGAACCTCTCGGTCCAAAGCCCTGGCCTCACCAACCCCGTGAAGGCATGGAGAGAGAAGGTGGCCAGAGGACTGGTGTCTGGGGCCTTCCAGGTCAAGTGTCTTATGTGTCTCAAACAGCTGACACAAATACGGTTTTATAAATGAACTGTCAGTTGATTCTATTAGTATTTATATTTATTGCTGTGTTAACATGTCCTTATCACACTGTACCTTGTTTACCTTGATTGTTTACCTTTTTTGTAAGTCACTTTGGATACAAGCGTCAGCTAAATGACTGAGTGTAAATGTAAAGGCTGTTTTTAATTTTGATTACTGACTTCAAAATGACATGTGCAGGACTGGGTGGTGCTGTTGAATGTGGTTGATTTCAAGCGGAGGGACATTATCAGCAGGTGAATCAGGCCTTCTTTGAAGAGGCTTGCACTTTTTACACATACCTGTATCCTACCACAAAATATGCTACAGATAGTAATATAACGTGTTGACACTTTGAGTAAGCGAGCGACTGATGTTCTCCTTTCAGGATCCTTAACGCAGGCAGGGCTGTTGTGTACCTTGAGAAGCCCGCCTCAGTGCACATTACTCATGTGATAAACAGACATGTAGTGGAGGACACTCCTGACCTGGATGTTCCCTGTACATCTATGCGCCAGCTTGCTCTGCATTTATTCGGGGTCAGACATCTATTTCTGAAGCATCAAACAATGCTGCCCAATAATATTAATAATAATAATAATAATAATAATAATAATAATAATAATAATAATATACCCTTAATCTTGTATAGTTTGGTAGTGGACAACAAGTTTTCTTCAAACATATTGAGATCCATGTGTGCATCCTTTCACTGGTACTGTATGGTGTCATTCAGAAATCATTTGCTGGATTGAAATGGCCTGTCAATCAACCATGCAATCCCAGTGATGGGGACGCCGAAGACATAGATACCTCGTCTGAGAATGTGTTGGAGGAGGCCGAGAGGCTGGACTGCTCACTTGATGTAGGAGTGCTCTCAGGCCTGGAGAATACTCTGGAGGACTACATATTCAATGTGGAGGTGAGAAGAATTCTGTATTTATATTTACTTATCAGCAACTGCCACTACCATCAATGTTGATAGATGGATAGATAGATACTTTATTGATCCCTAAGGGGTAATGAATGATACATTACCGTATTCACTGAAGATAAATGTATCTTTTTTATGAGAATGGGAATTGATGATGGATTTTGATTTATACCACTTTTTGGGAAAAAAGAGTTTAAACCGTGTTGTACAGTGTAAAGGGCCATTCACACCAGGAGCAGTTGCTGCAACGATAACAGCAAAAACAACAGTTTTAAGTGGTTGGTCTATATGGTTAATATGAATGACAATGCCCGCACCGCATACTATAATGATAATGACACGAAGAACGATATCAGGGATCTCTTTCAGAGCGACTTTATGATACAAAGGTGACACAAAGGTGACGGCCAATCAGAAACCATAAAATTTTTCATTCATCAACATGAGGAAAGACTTATTCCTTATTGTTGGTTGTTGTGGACGCTCATATTGTTAGAGTTACAATGTCTGTATAGTTCTTGTGTCTGATGTGATTGGCCTTTAATGCAGTGCTTTTCTGTTTCCAGTACATCGGTTCATGACACTTTTTCCCATTTCCTCTTAGAAATTGAAGCAGAAGAGAAAGCTGCTTTACCCAGAGTTCCAGAGCTTCTACTTGTCTTGTCCTACCACTCAGGTACTTCATGCAGATCGGTATTAGCACACCCTCAACACAATGGTTAGCAGGCCAGCAGTATAAGCACACATTTTTTCCCAGATAGTTCAGGTCATTCAATTTCCCCTCCTGTCATTTAAGCAGTGCTGTAGGGTGATTCGTTTGTCGAGGAAGAGTCATATCCGGGTCAGCTGACGTGAACAGGATGATGTGATTGGTGACTCTGATTGGCAGACCCATTTAAAAAGGCCCCTGCTGTCTGTTCGCTTGTGATTCTCTCCCAAAGAGCCATTTGGAGGGAAAGGTGTTTTATCCTTTCTTCCTCTCCCATTCCCCCTTTCTGGAAAGTTCTCGGTAATCAGAGATGAAACCAGGAGGTGACTGACAGTTCCCCATGTTGACCCCCAGAAAGGCAATTCCACACGCGTCTGGTCGTCTCTCTCTCTCTCTCGCTCTCTCTCTTTCTTTCTTTCTTTCTTTCTTTCTTTCTCTCTCCCTCTCTCTCTCACGTCCCTTCCTCGGGCCCTGTGTTATTGTTGTTGTTCTCCGCAGCGGGCCCCAGCGGAGCTGAGGAACGTCCAGAGCCTACTGGACTGCGGCTTCTTCCCGCAGGCGCTGGAGGAGCTCCAGGCTTCGCTGCACCCCGGGGTGCTTCCTCCAGCCCAGCTCGTGCTCACGCTCATGCAGCACGCCCTGGACGTGAGTCCACAACACTGTACACACTACACACAACACAACACACCGCACACAACACACTACACACATACACACTACACACAACACACCACACCGCACACAACACATTTTGTGTTGATTCAATTATTTTTATTTCAGGCTAAATTCATAATAGCCATCACTTACTATGTCCCATTTAGCCATGCACTTAATGTTATAGCAGATGTCATCTATTCTTATGCCAAAATTCCTTCCCACATACATTATAGCTGCTATAAGAAGCCTTTTTTGTTGTATTTCTGTTTTTTTATATAAATTTTGTTTTTCATTCTATTCTTTAGCTTAGAACACTCTAAAGGTTGTACGATTGATATAAACTCTTTGTCTTGTCCGTGCTGTGTGCTGTATCGACCTAATTTCTCACCTAGGGCGCTGCAAAGCCATATACACTCAGCATGTTCCGCACAACCCTCCATAACATCCTGTGCATCAACTCTCTCTGGGGCTCGGCTTCCTATGTGAAGTACTTCCAGCAAATTCTGCAGTGTCCGAGGTGCAAGGCAGGCGTGTGGTCCCTCCTCAGTACGTCCTTCAGGTGAGAGGCTGGAGAGGTGGAAACACCAGACCAGAGACGGGTCATTTCATATCTCTTAGAAAGCTTGTGCAGGTCTGGACAGCTCGAATAGTATGGAATTATGAAACCTGGAAAAGTATAGGAATTTGGGTGAAAGTGTTTTTTATTTTATTTTTAAATCAGGAAGTTTTACTAATAGTAATACACATCAACATCACATCGACAGCTGAACAAAAATACACACTTATTTAATGAAACTAGAAAAGAGCATCCTTAACATTGTTAAAGAGAAAAAAAACATCAGTTTGGAGAAGGTCTGGAAAAAGTTAACACAGCAGCTTTACTACCCTGCTGAGTGGTCAGTAAAGTAGCGGGTATTGCTGCTATGGTAACGTGATACGTAGCTGACAAGGGTAATGTGTTGCTTAAAGAGCACATGTTCAGATTCAGAAAAAGCCATTCATTACAATTGCCTTCTTACAAATGTTAAGGGCTATTTTTCTTCCTGTAGGGTCATGTCCTGCATGTATGTGATTGTTGTCCTGCATGTACTGTATGTGATTGTTGTCCTGCTTGTCAGAGCTAGTGAGCGGAGCGCGAGGGAGCAGAGCGGATAGAATTTTGTTGGAGCACGGAGCGCTTTTTAATTCGGAGACCGGAGCCGTCGCTCTGTTCCGCTCAGGCGCCGCTCACACCACGAGTCTGATGCATGCCCAAATCCACCTAGAACTCACGTCATCATAATGTAACTAAGATCATTACATTTCAAAATGAAGACACGCATTTGTTGCTGAAGCTAGGTGCAGAGACCGCGGTCAGTGCCTAGCATTCAGAAACAGGAGCAGGGACACAGGCCTTGAGATGTGCACACTCTAGGCAAATCAAACGCACACACACACTACACATACAGGGGTGGACGCAGCCCCCCACACAAAAAGGATCACACACGAGGAAGACCTAAAAGGGTAACACGCTACACTAAAACACAGACATTAAAACTGTAAATAAAGACATTAACACACACAAACAACCCCCAGAGTTCTCCCCCGTATCCCAGAATGCATTGTCCCAGAGTCCGTAGCACTAGTCCAGCTTGCCGAAGTTACAGTAAGTTCGTTGGGGATGAAGTCGCTAAATATTTTAGAAAGGAAACTGAAAGTCATAGGGCTTACAAGCGTACTATTCCTACAAAACAACTAGATACAAACAATGTAGAGCTAGAACAACTAGCCTATGTCGTGACACTGTTCCAGTGAGATTTATTTTGGAATTTAAGAAGACAAATTTCGCGGAAACATGAGTGTGCTGCGGAGAGCAAAGGAAAACGTGAGCAATTTGAATGGCCTATGCTTTAAGTAAGGCTGAATTAAAAATTGGACGCGAAACCTGTATTATTTAGGCAATTAATCGCACTGATCTCTTTAGTTTGAGGCTTATGTGTATGTTGCCAAGCTTGTTCGTTGTTGCACTGTCGGTGTTGCATTAGGCTATCTTTTACAATACATGTTCTATGAGTGACATTGCCGTTTCTCTTAGTTCTTTGGAATTTAAGTTTTGTAAGGTGACAATTCGGCGTGTAGATTATTTCTCCCTCTTTTAAATTGGAGCGAGCGTGGAGCGATTTCACTGGAGCGGGAGGATTTTGAAGTGGAGAGGGGAGCGAAATTGAGCGGAGCGGCCTGACGTGAATTTGAGCGGAGGAGCGGCTGAGTGAACAGCCACCTGAGCGAGGAGCGGGATATTCACACAGCTCAGCTCCGCTCACTAGCTCTGCTGCATGTATGTGATTGTTGTCCTGCTTGTATGTGATTGTTGTCCTGCATGTATTGTGATTGTTGTCCTGCTTGTATGTGATTGTTGTCCTGCATGTATGTGATTGTTGTTCACAGTGAATGCACTTTACAGCCCAAGACAAATTTCCCCTTGAGGGACAATAACGTTTATCTTACAAGATTGAAAATCACTGTATTACCTGTATATCCTTATACTGTATATGCAATGTGATAAATATGTACCGGTAATGTGAAGAAGAGGCTTTTTAAACTGTCCCAGATGTCCCAGATCATCCCAGTGCTGACATATGCTGTTGTTTGAAGTCGTTTGAGTTCAGGTGTGCTGTTTCGCTCGAGGGCTCTCTTTTTTTTTTTTGTCAGGGTGTGCATGTCCGGTGCCGCTACCTGTCACTCACTACCAAGCCCCGCCCGCTCGGAGCTCATCAGCTTCCACTGCGACCTGCAGGAATTCATCCTCAGGCTGTTCCAGCTGGAGCTGCACGCTGTGAATTCTGGGTAAGCGCTGCGGGGGTGTCCCCAGCTCCCGCCGAGCGCACTGCTGTCCACTTCCTCTTCGTCTGCTTTTACTCTGTATGCAGTTTTCATGGTGGCTGGTGATGTTGTTGTTGTTTTGATGTTTTCATATTTTGTGTCACAAACAAAACCATAAGGTGTGAAAATAGCCTCAAATCTGTTCAAAATTCATGCTTCAAATGTCAAGGTCACGGCTCCGTTTGCCTTGGGAGGAGTGCATATCACACTACTGTACATACAAACACATTTTTTTCCTGTCTGACGGCCCGTCCGTATACCCCCCCCTTCACGCCTAGCCTGACGACAACCATGCCGTGGTCCACGCTACTGGGCAACGTCTTCTGGACGGTGTGGGAGAGGTCGACTCTGAGCTCTAAGGCCGTGCAGCAGCTGGCCGAGCTGCTGGTGGAAGCATATCAGTGGGCCCAGTCCTGCACTGAGGTGGGTGTGTGTACACTCAACGCAGTGGTCACTGCATGCACAAGGTGTGACGTCACTGAGAGCCAATTAAGTTCAGTCTGCACATTGGCAGTGTATTATAAGCAGGGTTCTAAATTAACATCCGCCAACCCGCCAAATGCGGGTTAAAATTCATTTTGGCGGGTGTTAATAAAAACGTACTAGCCAGTTTGGCCGGTGATGCATGAGGCATGACATGCATGATACATAAGGCTCTGTTTTCGGTCATATATCCCCCGGCAGTACTTCCTACATTTCCCATGACCACTGTGCCGTAATGCCACGTCGGCTGCACGCAGTTTGCAGTGAAACCAGTGCGAGAGACCATGGAAACGAACGGAGCGTCTTCCAGAAAACACAAGGAATTAGAAGAACGAACGGAGCCAGAGCAGGGAGCATAGACTGAAAGAGGAGGGAGTTAGCCAGTAAAGTAAAGGAAAAAGTACATAACACAAATGCATAATGCATTACGAAATATTAAGGCAATTAACGCATTGTGTTTACCTGTTTCCTTTGTGGAGGGCTAATGACATGTAACGGATGCCGCAAAACCTGAAGCAGCAAGATTGTTTATTTTATTGTCTATGGAGTTAGCTGAAGATGGAACGTGAGGAGCTTGTAGGTGAAAATTTTCAGTTTTAAAAAGGTAGCCTGATCAGTTATCACCACCACCACACGCATCACGCACTGTGCGTAGGGCACCAAGAGACAGAGGAGGGACCAACATTTAGCCAGTAAATAGTAGCTGTACTGCAAACTGTTTTTCACTCTTGTTAGAGAAAGTATACAATGTCAACATGCACCAACAGCATGTTACATAAAGATGATACTTTTTGGGTCCTCTCTATAAAGATCCAACTTGAACATAGGCCCTACTCCTTTTAATTGAGAACGTGTCTGAGTGTGCAGGAGAGGGAGAGAAAACGAGTGGCAGGTTCTAGCTGGCTTGTCATTGTTGATGATAACTTAATAAAAAGGAGATATCAATTAAGATTAAACTAAATGCGGCAGTGGTTGGGACAGACTTATGGGGGCGAGAATAGGAATGAAGCAGGGGATGAGGATATCAACAGAGAAATGGATAGATAGAGATCCCAAACATGAAGTGAAGTGCACTTTCTGTGTATATTTTGTGGTATGTATTCATGCCAACAATGTTAATACAATGACCAAATGCATTCAGTGACACTCATCTCATAAACTCATAATTCTCTTATTTTCACCGGAAAAAAAATGGCTAATAGTAATTCTGATTGGCTAGTAACTTTAGAAAGTTACCAGCCACATTGGCTGGTGATCAAAAAAGTTAATTTAGAACTCTGATTATAAGCAGCCTAGCCTACACCAGGCACGTAACTGAGGCACTCTGTTTGCGGGACTTCCACTACGATCAATGGAACTGGACATCAAATGGACATGATGGTGGCGTGTACATTAGACTAAATTAGACCAGTCCTCTAAAACTATTTTGAGTGCTCCAATTGCAGACCCATTGTAGCCCTGCTGTTAATGTTGTAAAAAGTATGAAAGGAAGAGTATGTGTGTATGTGTTTATGATGTATGAGGAACTATCTAGGATGTTTATTTGTATGAGTAACTACACCTGAGGAAAAAAAAGCATTTTCTGTGCCTGTTGCATGGAGAGTAACTAGTGCACGTGATTGAGACGTCTTGAGACGTCTCCAGGTCAGCGGCCCAGTGTTGCAGCTCTGCTCTGTGTCCTGTGGCCGCAGGTGGACGCTGTGCAGGGGCAGAGGCTGCTGTTGCGTCTGCAGGAGCTGCTGGAGGTGGTGGGGGAGTTCTGGTGTCAGGCCCACAGCACGCTCAACCGGCCGCTGGTGGACAAGGGTCTGCAGGAGCTGGGCGAGCACATTGCTATCCTCTGCTTGGGACAGGGGACAGGTGCGGTACTGGTCAAAATGTTGATGTGGGCAGCAGGACTTAAAATTCTCAGGCACTGTTCCTGAATAAAGGCATGAACTTGTCAAACAGTTCTTGTCAAATCTGGATTAGGTTTGCTGTGAACTATTTAGTTGTTGTTGCAGATGTGGCACCAGACTTCCTGTTGGAGCTCATTCCCAGCATGCTCTGCTCTCAGCTCCGCTTGGTCACGGCCGACGCCCTCTACCGCTTCGTCTGCCGCAGGAACGGCATCGCCACGGGAACGGAGGCTCTCTCTCTCAGGAAAATTGTAAGTCCCAGGTGACACCATTGCATTTTGGTTCCTCTTTTGTATAATATACAGTATGTATATATATTTATATATACTGTGTGTGTGTGCATGTGTGTTTGTTTGTTTGTGTGTGTTTGTGTTTGTGTGTGCGTGTTTGTATGTGTATACTGTGTATATATATATATATATATATATATATATATATATATATATATATATATATATATATATATAGTGATACATTGCATCAGTCAGTCAAGTGTAGCTTACCAGTAGCCAGGTGTCAGCCTGAATTGGCTTTGACCCAGAGAACCCCATCACCTGACACACCTGGCGCTGAAGGAAATGGGTGAACTCTTTTGTTTGGTCAAGAAGTCAAGAAACGCCTGGCGTAACTCAGAGAACCTAAAGGATACTGAAAGTATTGATTGGTTGTCTTCCCAATAAAGAGGTCTCTTACACAGAGGTAATAGACAAGCAACCCCTTGTTTGTCTCTTTCTCTGTCTACCCCCCCCCTCCTCCTCCTCCTCCTTTTATCACTCCCTTTTTTTCACTGTCTTTCTTTTTTTCTCCCTGCTTGTCAGGTGTCCACCTATTTGAAGGCCCTGGGGAGTTTGTGTGCGCGTCGGCCTGCTCCTGACCCTTCGCCACGGCTGGGAGCTGAACCCACCCTCGCCAGCTGTGCCAGCCAGAAGCCAAGCGCAGGGTGGGCAGACACACACACACACACACACACACACATACAAACATACACACAGACACGTTCACACACTCACAGTTGCCGTGCTGTGGAGGGAGAAAGTGACCCGGGAGGCCTGCTGCCTGTCTGACTGGGCCCCCGCCAGGGTCGATCAATAAGAGAGGGGGAGAGAGGGAGAGATAAAGAGATGGAAGGAGATGTAGGGAGAGAGGGATGAGGGGAGGGGTGAGAGGAGAGGGTCAGTAGCTCATGTGTGTGTGTCTTTGGGAGGAAACAGCAGGCAACCCGACAGGCGAGGCTCTGAGGGACATCCAACACTGGGCCATCCATGCGCTTCACTGACAGGTCTGCCAGTTGTGCTGAAATGTTTTCATTGACAACAAGTGAACCATGGCATGATCTGTTGCAGAAGTGTTGGGCCGCTGTTCGTCGATAGATGGGGGTGGGGCTGGACTTTACGCACCTCTCTTTCAGAGCGAACTAAGTCATTGGCTGAAGCGTTAGTGCCCTTATCAGGGACACATTGCTTTCAAATGGATTCTAATGAGGAGAACACTTCGCTCCCAGTTGTTGTCACGCTGGCACTAAGTGCCTTGATGGCTCGCTGACGGCAATGAGATCTCTAGCTAATATGGTGCTTAAGTCGCCGTCGGAATTCAGTCATTGTGTCATTAGACTTTACTCTAGCTCTTTACTCCACATCGACTCACAGAACAGTGACTGTAAATCTACTCTTTGTCAATACCATTTTTGTAAGCAGTCAACTCGGTCGAATAGAGCCACGGTGGCCTTCGTTATGTGTGGACAGACACGCACCCGTGTGCTGTGGGCCAGGCCAGAAGTGAAGCCCTAATTCTGAATGATAATCAGCGTTATGTTAGGGGTGTGTGTTTTTCTCCGACTCGTATGGTGTGAAGGGAAGCCTGTGCTTCAGATTGCATACACAAGCCCAATCAGTAGCGAAAGTGGTGGAGAGTCTCCTGCTAAAGCCTCCTTCCTCTGAAGTACGCCGGGACGAGTTCACAGGAAGCTTCCTCTGCCTCCTCGGTGCTGTCACTCCCATCTAGGTGGGCTGGAACATGCTTTTCAGCGCTAATGCGAAGTGTAGCGCGTGTTTGTTTTAACGCGTTTGCGTCGCGTGTGTAATGCACTACAAAGGCGAGCGCTGCCTTGCTTCTGAGGAGGCCAATTACCAAGAAGGGGGATGTCTCTCTCTCTCTCTCTATTTCTCTCTCTCTCTCTCTCTCTCTCTCTCTCTCTCTCTCTCTCTCTCTCTCTTTTTTTTTTCTCTCTCTCTCTCTCTCTCTCTCTCTCTCTCTCTCTCTCTCTCTCTCTCTCTCTCTCTCCCCCTCGGTGTCTGTTCCGTTGTCTCCTCCTTCGCGGGCGCGCTCATCCCTCAGGCTGTCAGAGCCCAGCTGACAGCCGCTAGCTATTAGCATGCCAGGCCGTACAAGCAGCCCTGTTCAATTATTTATTTATGTGTAAGCCATCCCATTGCTCTTGCTGGCAATGCAGCAGGATGATGACAGAGCCTGTGTTGGTGTTTTGGGCATCTTTCTTTTCGCACTTTTAAAAGGTGAACTCTTGACTTTACACTCCAGTTATTAGCCGGCTATTGGTTAATATTGCACAAAGCATAGTGTGGCCAGGCCATCGATTGTTCTGCATTCAATATGACTTTGTTCATGCCTCCTTTTCATATGTTGTTGCCTGGAAAAGCACTGTATCTTACAAGAACTGACTTTACGAGGAATCACAGCTTATTATGATAAACTGCAGTAGCTTGTTATTGTTGCTCTCTGCTATCTGCTCATTGAGAAATAAACTAAACGTGAATTTGTTGTCAGAGGCTTCCACCAGAATTTTGTCAAGAAAAAAAACGTTTTTTTTTGCAGTGTTATTTTTTCCAACACATGCTAGTTTGCGCCACTTAAGTGGCTGCTGCACTAACATGTGAATGTTGTTCTGTGCCAATGTAGTGAAGGGCAGAGTAGACATGCTGCATATTTTAACGGCACTCTTCCAAGTCCCATATGCTGTATCTATACTATGTCAGATGCACATTCGCCCCAGCACTGCAGTACTGCCTCTATCAGCCCTCAGAGCCAGAGAGAGATGAGCGGAGAGAGAGAGAGAGGGAGAGGGAGGTGAGCAGAGAGAGAGAGAGAGAGAGAGGGAGGTGAGCAAAGAGAGAGAGAGAGAGAGAGATGAGCGGAGAGAGAGAGGGGGATGAGCAGAGAGAGATGAACAGAAAAAGAAATATGAACAGAGATAGATGAACAGAGAGAGAGAGAGATGCGCAGAGAAAGAGAGGGAGTTAAGCAGAGTGAGAGATATGAATGAAGAGAGAGAGGGATGAACAGAGAGAGGGAGAGAGTGAAGAGCAGAGGGGTGCAGCAGCATTGCACATCTCCACTTCTCCTCTCCACTTGGATAACAGGGGACCGTGTCTGAGGTCTATTGACTGCAGCAGGAGTCCATCCTGCCCAGCGGTAACATCTGGACTGTGAGGTTGTGCTGTCTTTTTGCATGAGGCTCTCTATCCCTCGCTTCATCCCCATTTTTTATCCATCTCCGTCTCCATCCCTCCATCTCTGTCCTGAATGCTGTCTCCTGCCGGGGGGAG
>NC_055974.1:13189586-13209586 GCF_018492685.1 Alosa sapidissima
GTTTTTCTTACATTTGGATTATAGTTTACTTTTATGTGTAATTGTATGATTGTTGAGACTGGCACAGTATTCTGTCATACTCTGTGGCCAGTTATTGCCAAACATTGAGAGGAGGAGGTTGATGTTGCGTGCTCAGCAATGCTTGTTTTTACTGTATAGTGAAACCTAATGGTGGCTGTCCAATCACCCCATGTCACCGAAATGGTTTCTAACCATTGGTTAACCTGTTTATTCAAAATACTTTGTGCAGTTGTAGTAGCAGTTAAAATGCTGTTAGTTTTTTTTGAATGGCCGTGTCCGAACCCCGAACCCCAAACCCCACAGTGTCTTTATTTTGACTCTTGAGCTCCGTGTCTACCTTTACAGTATATTCCTGTGTATAAATACCATTAATAAATGACTAGTTATGTGCATATAGCTTATACATGTAGTTGTATGTATATATTCTCACACACTCACATGGTGGCTCTGTCGCTCTGTGCAGACCATGCGGGCTGGACGCCGCTGCATGAGGCCTGTAACCATGGCAGCAGTGCGTGCGTGAGAGCGCTGCTCCAGCACAGCCCCTCGCTGGACCTCAGCAGTCAGGTGGGCGGCGTGAGTCCACTGCACGACGCGCTGCTCAACGGACACGTGCTCATCGCCAAGATGCTCCTGCAGTATGGAGGTGGGTACAAGACCCCACGTAAAACACACATGCTGTGTACACACACACATACACGCACACACATGCACACACATGCACACACTCCAACACACACACCCGCACACACACATACACTCACATGCACACACATGCACACACTCCAACACACACACATACACACACATACACTCACATGCACACACATGCACACACTCCAACATACACACACGCACACACACACACAGATACTGTACTCTCTCACATACACACAGACTCAGACACACACACACACACACACACACACACACCATTAAAATGTAGTATGGAGTTGAGTCTGACATACACACAGACATGCACTCTCAATCTCATGCAAGCACTCCTTCCATTAACTGCATTACACAGCATGCAGTGAGGAGCACAGATAGACAACAGGTAACATAAACATTTACTCATATATACTTACCCACCCACTCACACATCACACATCAGGTCATTAAGATGCTGTTACTTTGTGAATCACTCACATAACAAACTGGTTTCATTTATGCAGCCATGCTCATTCAAAATTGCTTCGCTGCTCTGGCCTGACAACATAATGTATGCATTATGTTCACATAAAACACACACACACACACACACACACACAATTTATTTCTTTCAATTTATTAATGATCACAAGGGTCACAGTTGTCAGATCACGAGGGTCATGCCTGTCTTATGACCGTGGAGTTTTCCAGGAAGCCTGCTCTTTTCCAAAAAGTGACTGATCGGACAGGGATGTACTGTACCTTCAGCTTGGAGGTTTTCTTTGGCTCTTTGTCTTCCAATTTGCACTATCCTTCTGTTGGTCAGTCTGGTGTCAATGTTCCTCTTACAGCCACATCCAGCAAGGTTGGCTACAGCCCCACACACCTTATACTGCCCAATAACATGTTCAATGCCCAAGACAGATTTCTCTTAAGGGAGACAATAAACATCAACTTTAACTTTATACTTTATAACATGTACAGCTGTAGTCACCGGACACATACATGAGAAAATTGCTTTGAATTTAATCACTTTTAAGGAAGAAATTAATGAGGCATTATTTCAATAATCTGTAAGGGTACCAACAAACTCATCCATGACTGTGTATTAAAGTGTGTATGTCAGGTTAAAAAAAATGTTTGATATATTAAATAATGTTTAGATGTCTGAGTGAAAATGAAATTATCATTAAAATTATTACTGTAATTGCCCTACAGTAAGCTTTAGAGCCATTTCTGTCAAGATCATATTTTCTAAACACAGCTGAGCTATGACGTCAGAAGAGGGATACATGCCAAGAAAGTTCTATTGAAGTATAGAGATATGGAGAGTTTTGAGTCTGAGGAGATTCTAAATCCCACTCAACCCTTTGATGGCCTACCACAGCCATACAGTTTTGAGCCTCCTAGGTGTGAGGGATGAGGGAACAAACAAACATGAATAATTCCCATCAAATTAACATATTATCTGGTGTGAAGAGAACTAGTGGAAAGTTGGTCAGGTGTCTAGGCAAGTAGACTTGGCCAACGATAACAACAGTGTTAAAAAAAATTTAAAAAAAACTTTTTTTAAAATCTCTCTCTCATCCACTTTCAATGAAGCCAACATAAAAGTTCAGAGGCTTTACAATAGCAAACATGAAGAACAATTTGGAGGCATTACTTGATTCTAGCCAACGTTGTAAAATGCCTTCACAGAAATACCTTAAAAGTAGCCTACAGCCAACTGTATATGTCACATGTAGTTGCTAGGCAATAAGCATGGTGTTCCATAGGTGCTGATAGGTTTATCACGTGCTAATGCAACTCTGAACTGTGCACCGGTCACCCTCACCGCCCAGCTGGGTCAGCCAGTGGCTCAGAGGGACATGTAGGTGATGCTGAGTGGGTTGATGTGTGCTTTTAGATGGGCTCTAGGCAGCCAGGCTGATGGGTGAGCTGTTTGAATTTCAAAGCGGTGCTTGTCACCTGTGCTTATCCTCTCTCGGCCCAACCCGCCGCTTTGATCTGCTCAAAGGCCAACAGGATCATCCATAATGTACACTCGAGATGTAAACATACCCACAATGCCGTGCTGCAGCACAGCCCTGCTCCAGGGTTGTGCGTACCCTTTTGTGAAGATGCTTTGTTGGAGGTGGTGTCTTACCTTGGAGGTGAGGTTGTTTTCTGAGATGGGGAGAATGAGACAAAAAAGATCAGCAACAGGCAATAAAAATACATTGTTTATGTTTGCGGAGGTGTTTTTGTGTGTGTAGTGTGTGTTAATGATTCAGTAAGAACTCTGTGATCCTGTTTTGAAAAGAGTTTGGTAGCCCTAGGTAGGGTTCTGCAAAGTTTAACTCCACCCTTGCACTAAGCCTACTGCTCCCACTCGATCACTCATTCATCCTTTGTTTGTTCTTTTGGAAGAATTCAGCTAAAGAACGAAATGTATGGTTGAAATAACAACAACATGTTAATCCCTACCGATGTTATGAGTGGAAGCATGGCGTGCCTTTCCTGTTTTTGTAGGGTAAATGTTGAAACCGTACACTCACATTTAAGTGAGTGTGTTGTTTTCTCACTGGGTGTAAGGCCCTCATTGGGCTTTGGCTATACTAGCTGTTGTCAGTACTCAGTAGTGGAATTGTTTTAAGTGGCAGCCAAAAGAACTACTTTCTTTCATGAGCTTTGGATGTGTGCAACACAAGCTCTTTATGTTTGTTTGTCTTCGTCTCTTTTTTTTTTTTGTTGTTTCTTGGCCTTGTGGATTTTATGGACGCATCCGTTTTCTCGTATAAGGCTTCAAGCACGCGTGCCACGTGTTAACATCGCTCAAACGAGATGGAACGAGACGAGGCAGCGCTCGTGAAGTTGGCACGCCGGCGTCTTTTTTCGGCGAAAGACGAGGACGGGGAGGACATGTGACAGCGGAAATGTTCCCCCCGCACGCCGCGCTCTTTCGGCAGGCAGAGGCCGTTTGCCTGCCACTTGCCGACTGTTTTGTGCGCTTTGAAGTGAGTGTGGCGCGTGTCACAGTCTCAGGGTGGGGTGCTCAAGACGTTTTGGCAATGTCGCGGGGAAATGCAGGAGACAGATGCTTCAACCCTCGTGGTTTTTGGAATAATTTCACCGCCACCGGTGGGCACGCAAGCGCTCAACTCACACAGCCTCCATTCTCTCCAATTAGCTTTATTTGGAGTTTCTCTCCTTGATGAGTATTCAAGAAAAGATCAATTGTATGAGATTCGAATTGAAAAATTACCTTATTGAGGAGGGCACTGATTCTTTTGTTTCAAATAGACAGGTACCATCTCCTCTTGAATTGTTTTTAAATGAAACGACATTGTTATTTACAATTGTTATTTTGTTTCTATTCCAAGAACTAATGGAAGCCTACAGTGGAGAAAGGGTTTGTTGCTGGCTTTGCTTCGGTTTATGTCTCAGACAGTGCAGCACTCAGAGGTAGCAGTGAGGCTAAACACTGACTGCTGACTTAGCAGGAGCTATAAACGACGAACAGCTCAATTAGAGCACCAAGATGAGGGCTGCCCTTCCCCCTGTAACATGAAATAATGATGCTGACCGGAGGGCGGGGGGGGGGGGGGGGGGGTGGGGGGGGGGGGTTGAGTTGAGTGAGTGAAGGTTGAGTCTTCAGGGTGCAGGAGTCATGGGCAGGGAGAGGCCTTGTTGGCAGGGAAAGTGTGCCATGGCCCTGGGCAGTGCCTGGCTCCAGTGGTGCCCTCTCCTCCTCCAGGCTCCTAAGGGTGAAGAGGCAGCTGCTCAGTGATTTTTAAAGAGAGAGAGAGTGTGTGTGTGTGTGTGTGTGTGTGTGTGTGTGTGTTGGGGGGGGGGGGGGTAACCTGCTTTAGTCTTCTCTCATAACATGGTCAGTTCAGCTGCCTCTTCCTCTGTAGATAGTAGTGAGTCTTATGTGCCCATGTATTACTTTGCCATTTGATTGGTGGCCAGAGTTTTGAAGGGGTTGGATACTACATGTTGCATGTGACCTCGACTGTTCCTTCTGAAACATGCGTTGACATCTTGTTCGCTGTTCTTGGTTGCTACGAGAACTGATCGGCTTATCTCTCTCAGGCACATTTGGTAATTATGTGTTATGTTACATTATGTTACATGATAATATCTCAGCAGCACAGAGTAACCTAAGGTTACCCTTTTAAAAAACAGTTAGCCTGCTTGGTCAGAAATAACGATGGTGGATTGTGGTGAAATTACAGTATGCATCAAATAATGAATAAACATGTTTTTTTTTTTCATGTGTAGGCTATAGTATAGGTGCCAGATCATGACATAAAAAAAGAAAAACTTGACAGTTAGTTAATTTTGTGTGTGTGTGTGTGTGTGTGTGTCGGTTAAGCATTTAAAGTTTCTTTCCTGTGGCTAAAGTATGTCATCCCAACTATCCATGTTCATTCATATAAAGGCAGATGTACCTGATAACACACATGGACCTTGGTACCATGATGAGTGGAAAGAACCCATTCAGTACATTAGCTAAAATAAAGATGGACAAATTTGTGAAGTAATAGAAGTATTGTTTATTTCAAGTGCTTTATGTCTTTGCCACCTCTTTTTTTTTCTCTACATTAAAGACATAACTGCCCAGTCATTTCCCCCCCTACTGAAACATGCATTGACAGTGTCAGGTAGGAACAGTCACATACTCACACTGCAGATTGTACTATCGCGAACCCCCGCTATGGTAATTTCACCAGAGAGCTGCTTTTAGACCCAGTGTATGGCTACCTGCAAATCCTACAATGTGTTTGGGATCTCCTGCGGTGGGAAACCATCGGTCAGTCACTGGTCAGACGTTTACAGTAGTGCCCCTTTCTTCCTGCTCTGCTCTATTCACTGGACTCTCAAGAGCAGAGGGTAGATGGAATGAAGGACAGCTCTCTGTTACTCTTCTCTCTCCCTCTCTCTTTCTCTCTCTCTCTCTTTTTCTCTGACTGTTTTTTTCTCTCTAGCCCTGCCACCTCTACACTCTGCTATTTCTAGTCTTTGCCTGCCCTCTAAAGGCCAAAAGGGCTGCCTGCTGTGCTCCACTTCTCTGCTGCTGCTGCTGCTGCTGCTGCTGCTGTTGCTGTGTGTGTGTGTGTGTGTGTGTGTGTGTGTGTGTGTGTGTGGGCTGCTCTGTCAAGGCTGTCTGTTGTGGTGGTTGTCTGGGAGGTACACATATTCCTCTGCTGCTTCCCAAGAGAGAGAGAGAGGAGAGGAACGAAGGAAAAAGAGAGAGAGAGAGAGAAAGGAGAGGAACGAAGGAAAGAGAGAGAGAGAGAGAGAGAGAGAGAGAAAAAGGAGAGGAACGAAGGAAAGAGAGAGAGAGAGAGAGAGCAGCAGTGTGTGTGCATAATTAGCAGTGCTCTCATCGAGTCCCTCAGGTGTTTTGTTTATCTGAGGCACAGGGGTATCTGACACATCGCGCCAATACCTGGACTCACTTCAATCGCTCTCCGTGATGTGGGAGCCAATATCATATCAAGCCCTGGCCACTCTCACTCAAGGGGTCTGCCTGCCTGCCTGCCCGCCTCTGTGTGTGTTGGGAATGTGTGTGTGTCTGTGTGTGTGAGAGAGAGAGGCAAAGCACTGACAGATGTGTATTTCATGAGCCATTGTGAAGAATAGGCAGTGCTGATTCCATTGTCCTGGGGGAGGGAGATCGCCCTGCCACTTGCATTCATCAAGCTCTGCTGCTGGCGAGCAGTGGAGCAGAGAGGGTGAGGCAGAGAGAGAGAGGGAGAGGGAGGGAAAGAGAGAGAGAAAGAGAGAGAGAGAGAGTCCCCCACTGGACCCCCACATGCTTGTCAGCCACCCCCCCCCACCACCCACTCATCTCTGCCTTTGTCACATTCCAGGTTTCGGCCTGTCAGGCAGTTTGACACCATGGCGGTAGGGACCAGCGCGTCAGAGAGTGAGGGAGGGGGAGAGAGAGAGAGAGAGAGGAGGAGAGAACGAAGAGAGAGAGGTGGGGGCAGAGAGTGCAGCCGCCTCCTTCCGAGCTGATGGGTGTGATTCGGGCCAGGGCCTCTTTTGCATGGCAGAGAGGGGAGGGGGAACCGGGGGAACCAAGGGAGAGGGGGAGCAAAAAGGGAAAAAAAGCAGAAATGAGAAAGAGAAAGTGGGAGAGAAAAAGAGAGAGAGAAAGAGCGAGAGAAAAAGAGAGAGAGAGAGAGAGTGGGGTGGTGGGGGGTTGCCCCAATACAACCCTGCGCCGATGCGCCGTTCTGATTTCCTGTATTTTAATAAGTCTACTGCAGTCGCTCGGCGGGCTGGGGAGGGAGGGCGCCGCTCAGCACCGCGCAGCGGAGCAGTTTGCTCTGTTCACACCTGACATACTTACCCCCCCATCCCCTCCTGTCCCACCCCCACCCCACCTCCCCTTCCCACCCAGAGCCTCCGTCTAGGAAGGGTGCACTCAGTACAGCCATAGCCCAGGCACCACACAACAGACCACAAACTTTCATCACAGTTTTTCCTTAATTCCTAGCAGATGGACGTAGTCGACTCTACTGTAGGTACAAGAGAGAAAGCAGACGTGTATTAGATCTATCAAGTGCATTGCAGCATGACATAGTCCCCATCAAGTGCTGAGTTTGGGCGATGTGTGGCCTCGTGTACACTCTGTAGGAACATATTCGGAAGTGCTCTTGGCTAAACAACGTGTGGCGTCGTCAAACTAAATGTGGGCCTTTATGTTGAGCTCCATTAAACAATTGTGGGAAGGCCTGCACATTGTCTACAATGCATTACGACACAGCTACCAGGAGAATGGGGAACGAGTGTGAATGCATTAATCTGATTCACGCTCAACTCTGCTGCACGCTGTTAACATTTAGCATTTTCCAAAAGTTTTTTGTTGTGTTTTGTTTTTAGCGGCTTGAATGAATGTGAATTTGCTGTCATTAACATCGACGCAATATGTAGATGCAGCTGCTGTGGTGAGAATTTTTCTCATTCTGTAATGTCAGCTCGTTTTATATGACTGTTTCAATCCTCAGTGATGCTGTGTGATGCACTTCGCTAAGCTCTGTAATGTACAATTCATGACCAGAGAAGCTACATCATCGACGAAACATAAAGTGGTAGTTTGATTTCCTGTGGAAAGTCAAGTCATTTTATTTATTTTATTTTTTATTTTTTCAGCAATTTACCCCTTTTTTTCCTAGAGTGCTAAGAATTGTTTTGATGGAACTTGAAACAAACAAGACACTGCTAAGGGATTGGTTTGATTTAGCATCTAAAAAATGTGCTGGCATGTTTGAAGGACATCCTCATGAAATGAAGTGTGGGGGGGTCCATGCACACATGTACAGTTCGCACACACACACACACACACACACACACACACACACACAAACACACAAACACACTTTGGTCCTTCAGGCAATTCATCATGAGACGCAAGACATGCATGAAGCAAATCAAGGATCCCTTCTCTATGGTGAAGGTTACGTAGAGTTCTCTGCCCCTGCTGATGAAAATTCTTGCCCACCTCAGGAATATCTGTGTTTGGCCCCTCGTCAACCGGAGGCTTGTTAAGTAGGGCACACACCTCTGTCGGAGCCCACCGACGACCCGGCCGAGGTCGACCTCCCCTCCTTAGATGTTGAGGGCAAGGCTGAATCAGTCAGGACGAGGGCTGGGAGGGGGTGGGGGGGGGGGGGGGTTGTGATAATGACCTGAAACAAAGATCCCGTCCCCTGGCTCTTCTCCACTGACTCCCCTTGATCTAAGGTGGGCCGTTTGGCCATTAAGGACGGCTCTAACACTGACCTTGGCCCGCACCCTGACCCCCTTTCTTCATGCACAACCCCCTCGGGATAAGGAAAGTGCATGCAGATTCATCCATCAATTTATGCAGAAGGAGGCAAAGGACCTTCTCTCCCCATCCTACTGTGACTACGTTGACATCTGACTACACTTTGGATGTGTTAGGAGAGAGAGAGAGAGAGTTGGCTTGTGTGTGTTGCGATATGTGTGCCTGTGGGTGTGTTTGTGTGAAAATAGAGTCTGACAGAGAAATTTGTTCTATTTCTCAGCACTCCTGACATTGAGGGGGAAGTGTTTTGTTTTTTTTGTTGTTGGTTTGTTTGTTTTTCTATTTATTTTTATGCTGCGACACACACTCTAGCACCTTGACCTGGCTTTTTTTTGTCTAAGTTCAATTTTCTATTGGAGAACAACTTTAGCCGTCTAAAGGGAGTTGGGAAGGGGGAGGCTGTCTGAGTACCCACAGGCATTCAAGGTAGAATTCCTTGAGAGTTAAAAAGTGCCTCTAATGCTATAGAAAGTTGAGTGCTCAAGTGTAATCAAGTGTTGTGAGCCCACATAAATAATCTTGTGTGTGTGTGTGTGTGTGTGAAGAGCCCTTACTTCAAACTTGACTAACCAATCAGCCCAGAAGCTGTAGAACCAGTGTCTGTTTAAGTACTATTCTACTGTATCTCTCAGTTTGTGTGTGTATGTGGGCACAAGCACATGTATGCTGTGTTGAGAGTCAACAGTGAATAACAGAACCATGACTAAATTCCTGTATATTTTCAGTGCAGTTTCTATAGACCCTTTCAATCTGTTGCCAGAGGATTTCAGGTTGAAATGTTCAAAAACCAACGCAGATACCTTGAAATGAAAATGGGAGGAAAAAGAAGAATGCTCTACAAAATGTCGACTTTAGAGCTTTCTGGAAATGTTGTTTTGTCCTGAAGTTACCATTCGCTCATTGATGTTTGCTGTGCCACCAGAAATGCCTTAGGAAAGTGTGCTTGTTCATGCAGCTGAAAGAGTCTATGGCTGTGTCTCACACTGCATATTTCCACTTGCATTGTGCCAACTTTTCGATGGTTAGTATTGTCCCAATATCTGCACTATATACTTAAACTAAGTATTTGAAGTGTTCAAATAGACGGTTTGAGACAGAGCCTATTTGTGTATGGGATTGAGTAAATGTGTGCGTGCAGTGTGTGTGCCTGTGTTAAAACCTGCGTTAGTGTCCCTGACATTCCTACTCTTTATATGTGACGTGTCTTTCATGCAAAAAGGCTTTTTAATATGCTGATAATTATTAAAGGATTGTATGCAGAATCTACAGATATTTGTACTCGTATGAAGTAGTCCCAGTTTTTGATCATATTACACTTGCACCAGTTTGTTGTGAAGTTTAAAGCAAAGTAGGCAGTAGCAACATCTCGCTTAAAGTCCCCTTTTTCACATATAAATAGTAAAATATAGGTTTTGTGTTACTGACAGAGAAATTAGAAATACTTTTTACAAACTACAAATTAACTGTTGCCGTATGGCAACACCATGCAATAAATGTATGAAATGGTTTAGAGTACCATTACACTATTTGGATGTAGGACTTTACAAAGCTAAAGTACAACAGAATGCTGGTGTACCGTATGCTGGCTTGGCAGTGAGATGTATGGAACTAATTACTGAGCCACTGGCCACATTAACCATCAGTTTAGAACTAGCAATGGCAGTTTGTTTGATACATTAAGGAAAGACTCAATATCTTGCCTGAAACATGCATTATTTAGCCCAATTGTTGTGTCAACTATTGATACAAATTGACTTATGGGTAATGTAGTTTTGTTTTTCTTCAAGAGCCATTAATGCAAATCAATGTGTATGACGCCTGTCTCCTCAGGTTCCGCTCTTCTACAGCTTCGTGATAGCTTTGGCCGCACTCCCCTAGACCTGGTTCCCGCGGCAATGCTGCGGGAGGAGCTGCGGCGCTGCGCCACCGAAGGCGACTTGTCGGCCGCTACCGCCGTCCACGACGTGCAGGACCTCCCGCTGGTGGAGACGTGCTCGTGCCTGCTGGCCTGCCTGCTGCTCAGCTACCAGCAGGAGCGAGACCTGCCCGGCTGCAGTAGCCCACCTCTCCGCCTTCCCCCAGGGCGGGTCCGAACGCTGCTGCTGCTGTCCGCCGACCCCAGGGGCCAGGCGCTCGCCAGCGGGTGGGCCAACGCCAGGGCGGCACAGCTGGCCCACGACCTGGAGACCCTGCTGGGCATGGGGCGGCACGTGGGCGCCCTGGCCCCAGCGCTGAAGCGCTGCCAGGGGCCACACACACAGCTCCTCGTCCAGCTGCTGGAGGACCTGCAAGCCGAAGGACAGCAGCTGCTGGAGGGGGACGCTGCTGTTTGATTGGGCTGCACGGCCCTGAAGAGAGTGATAGTGTTGCGTATTGTAGCATTGTTTTGCACAAGTTTAGCATAGTTTTTGAAACCAATGTTGTACAGCAATTGTGTACAGTTACAGATACAAATAGAAGCAAACTATTTCTGTATTTCATGTATGTATTAAAAAAAAACAAGCTTTGAATATTTAATTTCTGAATAATTGGTCTTAGTCAGTAGTAGGTCAGTAGTTGGTATTTGTATTATCTGAAGACATAGAGTTCTTTGGGGCAGCCGTGGCCTACTGGTTAGTGCTTCGGACTTGTAACAGGAGCGTTGCCGGTTCGAACCCCGACCAGTAGGCACGGCTTAAGTGCCCTTGAGCAAGGCACCTAACCCCTCACTGCTCCCCGAGCGCCGCTGTTGTTGCAAGCAGCTCACTGCGCCGGGATTAGTGTGTGCTTCACCTCACTGTGCTGAGTGTGTTTCACTAATTCACGGATTGGGATAAATGCAGAGACCAAATTTCCCTCACGGGATCAAAAGAGTATATATACTTATACTTAAGACTGGACCCCAAATATCAGAATTACACATATAGCTTTTACATTAAGATTACCACACAAAAAGTCATTACAGTACACTGTCTAATGTGAATCCAGTATGAATGCAACTAGTGGTTCCCAGCATTCTTAACTAAAAATCTAGGTACAGTCCACCTACAGCTCCAGATTATCATACAAAAATCACTTCAAACTTCATCTGCACTGATTTTTAATTCATGTAAATATTCATTCAAATCTTTCTGAGTTTAGAAACCAAATGTTTTTTTAAAGAAACAACAGGACATCCAGAACAAAATAAACTCAAAATGCTGATGCTTCACTTCACATCTATTAGTGTTAAACGTGATGACCAGTTGTTATGGTGAATTCCACATTCAGACATCACTGAACATTGACTAGGCTAAAACAAACCACTAAAAGCTGATTATACGGAACATCTTGGCATTTATCAGTCCTGCTGGAGCATCCTCCCAGCCCTCTAGACTCTCCTTCCTCTCACACGGAGGGGCCCTCTGCTCCAGAGCTTCACCTCAGCCGTGACTCTCATGCTGGGGCCCCAGCTCGGTCCGTCAGCAGCTGGCTGTGATGTGTGAGGTCCCGGCAGTGGTGGAGGACAGAGATGGAGCGAGCTCATCTGTGCGCCATGTGGGGTGAGGGATGAGAGAAAGCTCCCTACCCCCCACCCTCCCTGCTGCCCCCCACCCCTCCCCACTGCCCCCCACCCCTCCCCACCTCCAACCCACCCATCGGCTCTGACACTTGGGCCCCGCAGGTTAAAGGCGCCTGCAAAGGAGAGGGAGACTGAGAAGCCGCCCCTGACATGAAGGATAGGCCGTTTCCTGAGCGCGCCCCCTTTTTTTAACTTCAGAGACAGCCAGGAGAAGGAGGGGATGGCGTTTATGTAGGTGTGTGTATGTGGAGGGGGGGGGGGGGGGTACAAGACGAGTAAGAGAAGGAGAGTATGGCTTTTGTGTGTATGGGTGTGTATGAGTGTGTGTGTGTGTGTGTGTGTGTGAAGAAGAGGGATGGCGTGGAGGGCTCGAGCCCGACAGAGAGGTAAGCTTAGAACCTGTGGAGCGAGCGGCGGTCGGCAGGCTGTCAGGCGGAGAGCAATGGCCGGTCACCGGGGCTAATTAATAACGCCGAGAACGCTCTTGACCTGTTTTTCGGTGCGAGGGGGTGATTAGCGCAGACAGGCCCGACCGATGGGGCGCTCCTGCCTCCCGCTGCTGAGGCTGAAGAACAAGACGAACCAGCCTCCATCGCTCCCTCCCACACACACACACACATGCACGCACCCCATATTGAATAACAGCAGGGATCAGACAACACAGGGGACACCCCAGACTAATAAATGACAGGGGCCACAGAGAAGAGGGTGGGCAGGGGGGGATCGAACCCCCCCACCCCCTCCTCGCCACAATGGGTGAAACATGTTCCCTTCATCATCCTGTGTGTGGTGTATGTCTCTGTGGGTGTGCTTGCTTGGGTTTGGTTATTAAAGACGGGTCATACTCCTCCAGGCTTTTCAGAGTGTATACATGCAGGAGGTATGTTTATCAAAGGTGCAGGTCCTGCTCGTCTTGGAGCAGAGGGATTTTGGGTGCACAGTGAGGAGGATGAAACACAGGTATGTGTGGACACAGACCAGTGGAAAGCTAAATGCAGGAAAATCGTTTGAGCAAGAGGGACAGGCTTTGAAGGTCTCGGTTTTCTCCGGGTAGACAGCGACTTCCCTTCCTGAGATATCCATTCTCCAATTAAAGGAGTCAAATTCAAAAGGAAAGTGTGACGACAGACTGTGGGGGGGTTAATTTATTCTTCATCCTTTTGTTAAGCCCTTGTTTTTGTACATTTTACGGTAGATATAATTTGCTTTACAGTATGTGTCACCATTTGAGCCTGTTCTTTGTCGATCAGCATAAAAAAGACCTTCAATACGCTGATTGATGCTGCAGATGTTGATGTCCTAAAAATTATGGTGGGAGTTTTAGTGATGTATATTTGTGAAACCTCTGAAATGAATTCATAAAACAAGTAAACAGTAAGTTGATTACACTCAAGCAAGAGGCCACCCAAATAAACATGTCAGAAAGTGAACACAGGTCAATAAAAAATATTTAATATTTTTCCTCTACTTTTTTCAAAATTTGCAGACATAACAACCGGTGCATTTTGTTGATACTCCATTGATAGATCTTATTCATTACCCTTTATATATCCATTTCTGCCCTTTGAAATCTTATTGGTCAGCAACTGGGAGTATGATGATGTCACAGGCAACACAGCAGGCTCAAATCCATACAAAGGACACACAAACATCTATACAACAATTGAAAACATTTGACCATTTACAAGCATGTACAATACACCGATAAATTATCAAGTGTCTCATTTACACAATTAAGAAAGAAAGGAAATCGATAAATAAGTTTAAAAGTGTTGCAAATGAAAGTGCTTACTCTGCTTGCATTTTTACAGATACATCACATTCTCTATGTAGGCCTATATCCATTTCTCTTCTATTTCATCATAAATTGACTTTGGTTTGCTTGCAAACACAGCATGGACATCTTTAAAATGTTGAAATAAATTAAAAAAAATAAAAACAGCTAGAGACGAGAGCGTTGGGATGCTAAACGCCGCACAATACTTACCCACCACAGACATTTTCGAAACTTATTTTATACACGTACACATTCAGCCTTTAACAGATCTCTCTAAAGCTGTTGCACAGAGAGGATTTAGAATGAATTGCTGAGCTAACAGGGTGTATGGTACTTTAACGAGGAGCAAAACTGGCTTGGCCTTTGAGACAGAGTCCCCATGTTTACTCGAACGAGTGAAATTCTCTCCCCAACACCCGCCCTCCTTCGATCCTTGTGAGGGGCTTTGAGCTGCATAGGGAGCAGTCTTAGATGGACGGAGTTCTGGACTCTCCCCGAGCAGAGAGCCCTGGACCCAGTCACAACTCTTTCCCCAACACACAGACATGACCTCGGAGAAGGAGGGAGTTGGGTGGTGGGGGGGGGGGGGGGGGGGGGGGGGGGGGGGGTTGGCTGGGCACTAGGCGCTGGGGGGCTGAGGGGAGCGAACGAGGGGGGAAAAAAATCGACAGTTTCCCTCTTTTGTCTCGATGTTGACGCAGACGATGCAGCAAAAAACTGCAGTGAAGAGCTACACACACACACACACACACACACACACACACACACACACACACAATACACAATACAACAGTGCCAAGCAACCAGACTCTCTCACACATCCTAAAAGAGAGATCAAAGTTGAGTGCTGGGCAAAGGAGGTGGGGCAGATGGGGAGAGAGAACACTGCCCTCAGGCGAAAACGCGAGAGAGAGAGAAAGGAGAGAGAGAGAGAGAGAGAGAGAGAGGAGAGAGAGAGAGAGAGAGAGAGGGAGCGAGAGAGAAAGAGAGAGAGAGAGAGAGGACGCTGATGCCCACTGAAGTGGTACAAGTGGAAATGAGAGCGAGGGAGCAGGCAGAGCAGGCAGCCTTTCAAATGAGATTACAGCTGGGCTCGCGGGCAGCCTGGTGTTTGCGTCTGCATGTGGGGACATCTCTATCAGCGACATGGCACCACAAGCAGCAAGCCCACAGGAGAGAGGGGGGGGGGGGGGGCATCGTTTGATGCCTGATGAAGGCTCTGAAATACGGCCGATGGGTCTATGTCATCACAAGGGGGCTGCCGTTGTAACAATCTCTCTCTCTCTCTTTCCATCTCTCTCTCTCTCTCCATCTCTCAGAGGGCAGGCTCGGCACTGGCCGTTTGGTCTGTTTAACCCACGAGCAGAGCAAAGAGACACACAGAGGGGTTGGCACACGAGTGGGAGCGCTTGAGCGGTAAATGTCAACGCTGGCTGGAGCACGAGGACCTCTAAGGCTATTGTGTTCATGCAGGGCTCCAAAAAAGACCAAAGACTGGCATTCTCCACTACAAAATAAAGAGCACGCAGCACAGTAGTGTAGATTCATCAAAGTCAAATGTAAAAACAGATGTTTAGTCCAGTGCGTTATGCCTATTCTTTTTGTTTAGTTTTTTTTTTGTTTGTTTTTTTTGTAAACCAAAATGAATTCTAAAAGAGAAAGAATCCATGGCATCTTTAAAAAAAAAAAGTATTCTGATGCTTATAATCTGAACATGGCAAATCAAACACATTGACACCAGAGCATCCAACATGTTGGTAATTGAGACCAAGTGCATGTGAGGATGTCTTCAGTCAAACAAACACCAAGTAGCATCTCACCACTGGAATTATGGCTGTTAAAAACTGTCCACGTCATTGTGTGGAGTTGCGTGGCATCCAACCACCATGGACCGTATCAGAGCTGCCATCATGACAACAAAGAGAAAAGTGGTCCTGTTGTTTTACAACGGCAATTTGACTTCCATTTGTACAAAACAGGGGGGCCAAACGATGAGAGAGGTGGAGGAGAGACGCAAGAAAAGAAAGACAAAAGTTCTCTTCTCTCAGTCCACTGCAGTTCTTCTCGTCCTTCGTTGCTCTCTCCTCTCCTTGGCAAAGTGCTGCTGAGAAAGACTCCACAGGAGGAGGGTCACGTGGGAGTCGGGGGCGCCGGGGGGTGGGCGGGGAAAGCGGCTATCCTGGGTTATTTTTCTTTCTTTTATTTGGGCTATGACCGGGCTCCGGTTTCAGCTCTCGATACTGCACCTGTTAAAATACACACGCGCACACACACACACACACACACACACACACACACACACAGACAGACACACAGACACACACACACACACACACACACACACACACACACAGACACACACAGACACACACACACACACAGACACACACACACACAGACACACACACACACAGACACACACGCACGCACACACAGACACACACACACACACACACACACACACACACACACACACATACAGGAGTCATCATCAGGTGCATATTGACTGTGCTGTGATAGCATGGGAACGTTCTCCTCATCTGTTGGAGAGAAGGGCCTGGGGGCTCGGACTAACAAACAGAGCAGGGCTTGGCTCCTCACACATCTTTGGGGGAGAGGGGGGGGAGAGAGAGAGAGACAGCTATGCAGACAAGAAACTGATACTACTCCACCATATCCTGGATGTCTACTTACAGTCACCTCTGCATGAGGATGCCTGAATCACTCTCACAAGCGAGAATGCGTAATGTCTCTGTAATGTTATCAGTACGAATAGAGCTGTCATCGTGCAAAATCTGCTTTCCAAAAAATGGTATGATGCAGAAGAGATTAAGACCATGAAAACACTTCTTTCAAGTGCCTTCTACCAGGCAGGGTTCTTGTGTCATTATGCCTGACAGGTTGAAACATATTTCTCCATGAGTGAATAAATCTTCCTGGCTCCCTTAGATAAATCTGCAACTTCTGTTAGAGATCACAAAAATGACATTTCACAAAAAAAAAAATACTCTTATAATACTCACTAAACAGAATCATTCCACGTACCACCTCCCCAAAGTCTAAGTAATAGAGTAAAAATGTAACAACTAGTGTCATGTCTTGTTACTCAATTGAAAATAGATGAGCAGAGATAAGGGGATGGATTTACAAAATGCACAGTAGTAAATTCTCAAGAGTGACAAGACTGGCCTCGTTGACACCAGAACCTTCTCAACTGAGATTGAGAGTGGGTCTGGAAAAGGTTCATTGACTTATGACTTCCAGCAGGGGCGTAACTAGCAGTGAAATTAAACTAAATTGGTGCATTAAACTCTTATCAGAATTGCAGCAATCTTGTAAACGAAGGTTTTAAATGCAGTTGTTTACTCAATTCCCCAAAAAAATCAGGCCGGATTTGCGGTTGTAATTGCGTGCCCAGGTTTTTGGAACATTGAAAAATGGGCGTCAATGGTCTCTTGGCCAGACGGACCTGCAGAGCACATCCCAAATTTGCCAAAGGTTCATATAGGTATTCACAGGCATGACAAGACTGCTTAGGGATAGTATACTACAAATGACTGCTTAGGTATAGTGCACTACAAAAGACTGCTTAGGTATGGTGTATTACAAAAGACTGCTTAGGTATAGTGCACTAGAAATGAATGTTTAGGTATAGTGCACTACAAAGGACTGCTTAAGTATGGTGTACTATAGTGTACAGTGTAAAAGAAAAGCTTATCTCTATTTATCACAAGTGCAAAATCAACACATTTCATTTAATCCACAGCAATCTGACACATGGATGAATGGACTTCCCAAATCCAGTGAATGACAACCAAAAGTCTAAGAATATGTGCAGTGAGTACTGTTAGTCTCTGTTTAGTGCGAACAGACATAAACAGTACGTCTAATCTGCAGGAGAGACAAAACACTGCTCAAGTAAGCATGGAGACCTTTTCCAGAAAGGTTAAGGAAAGGGCATGTTGGAGATTTGCTCCGCTGCTCAACAACATCTTCCATGGAGCAGATTTCATTTTAATCAGCTTTTTCTCCCCCAAACACCCCCCCCTCCTTTCTCGGTCCTCGCCACAACAGTTCAAAGTTGGCTGCTGAGCAAGTGTGGACACACACACACACACACACACACACACACACACACACACACACACACAAAAAAAAAAAAATCCAGACATTGTGTAACCTCTCCTCTCCCTCAAATCCAGCATAATGAATGAGCACCGGAAAGATGGGCTAATGCATTAGGCACGGATCCTGGATCCTGCCGCAGACAGAGCTGGTCACTTGTTGGTTGAAGGGGTGGAGGTCTGGGAAGGGGATGGGGGGTGGGCAGGCTCAAACCGGTCTGGCTGGCCCCTGGGGCCAGAAGAGGAGCATGGGGGGGACCGACTTAACCTGGCGGAGGAACAGGGACGCGGGGAGGTGAGGCTGGGAAGGAGAGATAAACGGTTGGTGACCGGTCTGAGTCTCCGAGCTGGCCCTAACCCACCAGCAACCCTGCCCGGGCCAGATTACACACTGCAGCCCACAGGGAGGAGGAGGGGAGGGGGGGGGGAGGCAGAGAGAATAGAGAATCCATGGACTCAACAGCAAACAGGCCACATTACAAAAAGGAAAGTTAAAAGAGTCCCACTTGGTAAAAAAAAAATTGAATAAGATCAGACTATGACCAAACAAAAAAAAATTGTTCTGTTTTGGAACAAACACAGACGGCTTTCATTTTGATAAGCTTTATGCAAAGGCAGTAGTGACAAAGAGTAATCAACACAAACAAACATAATCTCTGTCTGGCCAAGACTTGAGTCTCATTTACATACCTCTCTCTCTCTCCTCTCCTCTCTCTCTCTCTCTCCTCTCCTCTCTCTCTCTCTCTCTCTCTCTCTCTCTCTCTTACTCTCATTGGGATCAGTACCTTCAATAAGAAGTAAACAAGAGTCCCTGTTTTATGTCAGACCCAATGAGCAACTCACATCCCTCCCACTTTTTGGGATTGGCAGGAACATGACATTAACAACCAATCAATATGGTTTTCTGCAGTATAGAGCTGGTGAGATTTCATAGCACCTCTCAGTACAAAGAAACACTGGTGTTTTTTTTTTTAATTAATAAAAAAAAAACATATTTACTGCAAATAAATGTGATGTCCAATTTATTTTTGTAAAATTGCCTCTGTCTCAGCCTTTACTTGTCATACTGTTATACTAAATAGTTTAGAAATGGTGCATTACCTTGAGGAGTACATTTGTGGACATCAAATAGTAGAAAATCTCATGGAATATCCGCACACTAGCTCCTCTGGGAAGACGCCCCCCTTCTCTGTGAGCTAGCGTGTGGCTATTCCTTGAGATTTTCTACGGCAATACTTTGAATTTTACTTCAAATGGTACATTAACAAGCTTCAAATGAGTGCTCAATATTATGAGTTGAAGTTATGTGAACGTTTTACGACGTAAAGCCAGTCATGGATTAGACTGTCACACCACTGACGTCATCTGGGGGAGTCCCATAAGAGCCGTGGCTTAAAATGGGCGATGCTGACATCGCATCAACCATTAGCATCAATCAGTACTGAACATGACGTGCAGCCTTTGTTGGAGTGGGAGGGAGAGACAAAGAGAGTTATGGGACTTTGTCAGACAGAGCACAATGCCCACTCCCCCTGTGCCCACATGACAGATGTGCATCACATGTGTTTCAGAGCAAACATAACATGCTGAGGACGCTGTCTGATAGAATTCTACCCCCACTCTTAATGCCCCATCATCATATCCCTCCTTGTCATGGAAAGTGCCTCTGCATAAATGCTCTTCTTACCCCATCAGAGCAAGCAGTGGAGAAACATGCTGGACATCTGAGGTCATTTCTTTAATTGGTCACTGGGATTTTTTTACATACTGCAGTGGCCACAAGAATTACACAGGCATACTGTATATTTCACTAGTGTATGGCAATCAGGTTCCAACAGGCCTTATGCAAAGCATAGCACCTACTAACATAAACTCACTAGTCAGACACCTTTCACCTATCGTAAAAGGTGGTGTACACATTAGCTTTTTACGAGACAACGGGTGATTATTAGGAATTTTGCGGTGGTTTCATCATAGACCGTTTAAAATTGGTATCCCAAAAACCAGAAGCCTGTGAAGAAAAAGTTTGTGAGCGGGAACGGAGTGGCGTCTATCAATGTTACC
>NC_055974.1:13224586-13227086 GCF_018492685.1 Alosa sapidissima
TTTTTTTTATTGTGACCTAATAAAGTATACCGATATACGGGTAAAACTGAGACATTTTAGAATGAATTTTTTAACACGCCCCTCCAAGAAAGGAGGAGAATAGTGACACAGTTGCAGCATCTTCAAAAAAAATCATGACATGAAAAAAACAATCCCAACATCAAACCTGCGATTCTCATTACTCATTTATGACTCTGGGTAAAGGTAGCAAGCTCACGCGCCTCTGTTGCTTGTGAGAGGCAGGCAGACCTTTGTGGTTGTAAGCAGCGGCAAAGCAGAAGCTGAAGTCCCGCAGGAGACAGAGGAAGAGGAAGAGGAGGACAAGGAAGAGTTGCGGTGAGATGCTATGTGCGTGTGTGGGATCACCACCCCCCCTACACACACACACACACACACACATACATATTTCCACCTAAAACCCCATCCACCACCACCACCACCACAACCTCGGCTGCAACCTCCGAGAGGGTTTGGGACAGACCCACCCCCCGAAAAAAAAAAACACATCGCTGGTCCCTTCTGAATAAGACACGCACACACACACATAGACACACACACACACACACACACACACACACACACACACACACCCAAACACACAGACACACACACAGACACACACACACACACACACACAGCGTAAGTCTGTGGCCAGAGAGGAGGTTGAGGGTGGAGTAGGGTTGGGGGGGGGGGTGCATGACCAAATGAGGCCAGACTGCGAAAAAAAAAACCCCCACAAGTTCAGTGGTGCTCCTCCGAGTTTGGTAAGGTTAGAGCATAAGCACAGAGAGACCCCCCTTGTCCTGACCACAAAGAGCGGAGGAGGCGGTTAGCGGTCCGCGGTGTACAGGAGGGTCACTGTGTTCCACGGTGGGAACGAAAAAAAAAAAGCCCGGGCTTTCATTTCAGCGTTAGTGGGCAGAGGAAGTGTAGCCAGAGGGAGCGAACGCTCCGAGTCAGCGAGGTTACTGGCCCAACGGAGAGCCGCAGCGGTTAAAAGAATGAGAAATCCACAGACACGCAGCCAGAAACAGAGAGAGAGAGAGAGAGGGAGAGAGGGAGAGAGAGGGAGAGAGAGAGAGTGGAGAGGGGGAGAGAGAGGGGGGAGAGGGAGAGAGAGAGAGTGGAGAGGGGGAGAGAGAGGGGGGAGAGGGAGAGAGAGAGAGAGAGGGAGAGGGAGAGAGGGAGAGAGAGTGGAGAGGTGGAGAGAGAGGGGGGGGAGAGAGAGAGAGGGAGAGGGAGAGAGAGAGGGAGAGAGAAGGGAAGAAGGCAGAGGGAAAGAGAGATAGAAGGAGGGAGAGAAACAGGAGGAGGAGGGGAGAGGTTGCAGTGAGAAAAGCAGAGGACACGCAAGGAGGTGGTCGTGGAGGAGGGAGAGAGTGGGGGGGCTGTGACAAAAACATTCGAGGCACAGACATGCCCCCAACACCTCTCCCCACAGAGGGCACCAGGCGAGAAGAAGAGTCAACAGAAGAAGCAGGACTGACGGACGGTTGGGACGACGACTGGATGGACGAACGTGACAGACGCACGTGACGTGACGTGAAGTGACAGGAGGGGACGGCAGCAGCCTTTCACTTACCACCATCACGCGAATCCACTCAAAGTGCCAGGAAGCCAACATATCCTCAAGGATATGGCTTTCAGGCCAGCGGCCGTCCTCAGAGCGGACGGACCCCGGGACCTTGTGGACCAGAATAAATGGACATTTTACACACAATAGAGAGAGATCATACACACTACAGAAAGGGCACATGCATGTGTGTGTGTGTGTGTGTGTGTGTGTGTGTGCTTGTGCGCATGCATAGGATACATGTGCATATGTAAAACACCACCACCTGTGTGTATGTGTGTGTGTGTGTGTGTGTGTGTGTGTGTGTGTGTGTGTGTGTGTGTGTGTGTGTGCATGCATAGGCTACATGTGCATATGCAGAACGCCACCACCTGTGTGTATGTGTGTGTATATGTGTGTGTGTGCATGTGTGTGTGTGTGTGTGTGTGTGTGTGTGTGTGTGTGTGTGTGCGTGTGTGCATGCAAAGGCTACATGTGCATATGTGGAGAACGCCACCACCTGTGTGTATGTGTGTGTGTGTGTGTGTGTGTGTGTGTGAGCATGCATAGGCTATATGTGTATACTGTATGTGCAGAAGGCCACCACCTGTGTGCGTGTGTGTGTGTGTGTGTGTATGTGTGTGTGTGTGTGTGTGTGAGAGCATGCATAGGCTACATGTGCATATGTGTGTGTGTGTGTGTGAGAGAGAGCGTGCATAGATTACATGTGCAGAAGTCCACCACCTGTGTGTGTGTGTGTGTGTGTGTGTGTGTGTGTGTGTGTGTGTGTGTGTGTGTGTGTGTGTGTGTGTGTGTGTGTGTGCATATACATCTGGACATGCATGTGTGAGCATGTGCATGTATGTTTTTGCGTGTGTGTCTGCTGAGAGGAAGACAACACAATAGCAATAACAATAATAAACCAGAAACACGCCATCCACCTGATGC
>NC_055974.1:13229586-13237086 GCF_018492685.1 Alosa sapidissima
CCGCATGGCAGACATGCCTGCTAATGCAGTCATTACCAACGCCATAATTATCCTCCACAGCCTCGGCTAGGGCTTCTGTTTACGTTTTGTGTGTGTGTGTGTGTGTTCTGTTGTGTTCCGTTGTGTTGTGCTGTTGGTGGCGGATGCGCTAAAGGCGGGAGGGCCCCCGGAGGACGGCAGGCGGGGGAAGGCTGGCGAACACGACGCAGACAGCAGCTCCCACAATGCCACCTGCTTGCCAGACGACGGCGGGGGAGGAGGAGCTAACAGCTAGCGCGCTAACACCGGAGGTGTTTGATGTGTGGAGTGTAAAGCGCACGGTCCCTCTCAGCACCATTCTCGCCTTCAAGGTCCCTCATTGTTCTGTGCTTAAGCACCAGTCCCCCCCAAGTGTAGGACAGGTAGATCTGAGGCGGCGCCGTCTACACGAGGAAAACAACATTTGCCGCCTGCTAACGGCCGCTAACAGGCTTTGGAACGCCAGCAGAAATCGCCTGCGCAACATTTGCTCCAATTCAAACCAGCGAGCACATCAATAATTACAAGGAGGCGGAGAAGTGTAAAAGTGTAAAGTGGCTCTTTATGTTTTTTTCTCTTTTTTTCCTTCTTTTCTTTCTTTCTTTCTCTTTCTTTTCTTTTTTCTATGCTCCCTCTCCAGGTGCTCGTCCCCATCAATTAGCTGTACCTACAGACCTCTCATTGAGAGTAAGTGACTAATATGGCCGTAGCCTCTGAAGAAAGACACTTTTCACGATTGCCCAATGGGTCCCGCTAAGTGGGAACACATGGTGGGGCTCGGGGGCCTTGAGCTTGCCAGGGGTCCTCTGCCCCCAATGGAAAACAGGTGGAGCACGTTTTGGTCATGTAATACCCCATTTAGCCCCCGGAGCAAAGGTTATCCAGCTAATAGCTGCCTCGTGGTGCGTCGAGAAGGGGGTGTGGACACGGCCAAGACTCTACATCTGGGACACATTGCGCATACTTGCAACATATGCTTCAGGTTCAATTAAAATGAGGCCTTGGCACATTTATGAATCTGCTTTTCTTCTCTTTTCCTTTTTCGTCTGCTTCCACAACTATTTATCTGCCTTTCTCTTTCTATACCTTTTCTCTCTCTCTCTCTCTCTCTCTCTCTCTCTCTCTCTCTTTCTCCCTTAACTTGGAATCCCCGGGACTAACCTTAATATTTTACTGAAGCAAAGTTCCCAAATAACAGGGAGAAAAAGCCAGCTTAGCACTGGAGAGGTTGAATGGAATTCAAGACAAATTTGTTCACCTCCTCATGCTGGGAGCCGCGCTGGCGTGGGGCCAAGGATGAGTTTCAGATGAGCGAGAGGGACACGCTCGAGGCAAGGCGAGGCCGAGGAAACGCTCAGGAGAGTTACCCAAGAAGTAAAGTTGAAGGATGTTGAGGAGGAAAGACAAATATCACTCTTTTTTTGCACAGAGACAGCAATAAGAGGTTTCAGAAAGAAGAAAAAAAAAGTGTGGTCTTTGTGGTGATTTAACTAGCCGTGATTATAATATCCGAATTCGCTGTGATGACGGGTCTGTCCTAATGTGGAGTCATAATTGTCGAGCTGCTGGTCACAGGATGCATTTTTGTCATTATAAAATCGGAGAATCCTTTCTGATGATCTAAGCCTCAGCCGAATGGAAATGAAAGCAAAGGGACGAGGGAAATCAACCTTTAGCAGATTGGGATGAGGGGGGATTTTCTTCAACTCCAATTGCCGTTCTGTCATCACCATGAAGGCGCATGGAATGTGAACAACCAGAGTCTCCTTCCAGTGGGGGGGGAAGTTTAATCAATGTGGACAGGGAGCAAAATTTGCTTTTCTAAACCTCTGACCTCAAACTCACACTCTTTTATATTCAAGGGGCTTAGGGCAAGGCTGGGTTTCAATAACATGGATGACAAAACAGAAGGAAAAAAAATCCCGGGCCTATATAATTTTCCAGGGATCAAGTTGCTTTTTATGAAAAATGTCTTGCTTGTTCAATTATCATGGCGAAACTGCCCCATTTGCAACGGCTGAAATGCCTCATTTGTCGGAGTTACGCAAAATAAACGAGGCTAGGACATTGAGGCGATTGTAAAGTTAACACGATTAGGATCAAATTTGCACTACAGGTAAAGCTTGGTTACAGTCCACTTTCTAGAACAAACAAGCACCAGCAACAGCACAGCAACCTTACAGGAGAGCCTCCCTGGGGGAAAGCCATTTTTACATGGCAAAAGCGTTTGGTGTTCATTTAATCATTTTGTCCAGGTGGTACTAATAAAACACAGTAACAACAAGCTGAGGGGTGGTTTCAATTTTATTAACGCAAGATCAAGGCGGAACTTCTACAACGGTAACATATCCCTGTCAATTACTCGTGATTAAAATCTTCACAAGGCCTTACAATAACTGTCTGATTCCTCATTAAGAACAAAGAGAGACACCTGTTGCTGAAAGAGCAAAGCGCTTTCTAAATGGGTATAAGCCAGATGCATTTGTAACTCAACGTTTTTTTTTGTTTTTTTTTTTCATTTCGATTCTCTGCAGAATCTCTGGTATGCTCCCTCTTGATTCCCTCTTGCCCTAAGGCGTACTGTAGCTCTTTTCGCTCAGTAATGACTTAGCTTCCACCTTGAGTCTGCTTCATCGCCTGCGTTCCTCTGAGAGCTACCGCGCGATCCGACCAAACAAAAACAAACTGCCAGCAGTACAAAGAAACACGGCACAACGTCTTCATCATTCCAACTGTGGCCCTTTCCATCCTCTCGCACAGTTCAGGGAGAGACAAAGTTTCTGGCCTATGGGGGGGGGGGGGGGGGGGGTTTAAAGGGCTGGTTTGTGAGCCAGTGTGCATGCAAGCATTCGGCCTTTCTTTCTTTCCCCCCCCCCCTCTCTCTCTCTGTTCGCTGTCTCTGTCTAATGAGCATTCCCCCCACGGCCATTTGAATACAATTAATTGCACTTCAAAGTCCCAGAGAAATATCAGAGGCTCGACACACTCGAGGCCCGCGGGCGGCCTTATTTATGAGTGTGCGATTCACCTTTATTCTGAGGTAGGGAGGCAACAGCTCAATCACACGGGTTACCAGCGGCGGCGAGACGGAGACAGACCGGGGCTTCACGAGGAGGGAGAGAAAAAGAGAGGGAGAGGGAGGGAGAGAGAGGAAGGGAGAGATAGAGAGATGGAGAGATGGAGAGGGAGAGAGTAAAGGAGAGAGAGAAGGAAAGTGAGAGAGACAGAGGGGGGAGAGAGAGAGAGGGAGAGAGAGAAGGAGAGAGAGCGAGAGCACTAGCCAACAGACATTACTCGGCACTTTGAGGTGTGGAAGAGCTGCCCCTACTCTCCCCCGAACATGAAAGAGCCCTTCAGATGTCAAGGAGAGAGGAAAGACCCACTTTGTCGGCAGGGAATGAGCCAAGCAGACTGAGACAAGGCTCATAAGAGTACTCATCAACATGGAAAACACACACGCACAAACACACACACAAGGACAAATACTACTCACAGACTTGTCAAGCAGGTGTAGGGTTGTCAGTTTGTGAATGTTTCAGGGTTTTTGTGTGTGTGTGTGTGTGTGTGTGTGTGTGTGTGTGTGTGTGTGAAAGTTGGGGATTTATATGTTTTTGAAAACGTTCAAGCCTGTCCACTGAGAATTGAAATACTTACCTTGTCGTCTTTGTCATAGTCTTCATCTTCGTCCTCCAGCAAGTCCTCCACATCTTGCTAGTGGGAGGGAAATAGAGAAAAATAAATGTACCAGTAATTACATACTCTTATATGAAATGATAAAAGTACATGTATTCATGTACTTTTATCATTATATACTGTACTGTATATGAAATGTTTTGGAAAGTAACTTTATACAAATCTTCTCAAGGTTTCTCAAGGTCTCACAAATCTTCTCAAGGCTTCTCAAGCTGAATAGCTTTTATAAGAGCTTTGGTGAATACTCATCCTTTACTTGCCATGCCTCCATACCTACCCCACACACGTGTCCTTGAATTCCAATACACTCTACGCTAGCTATAGTCTTTCACAAAAAGCTATAGGGCAATTGTCTGATTTATCCATCTAGAAAAATATATCATTCCTTTTTTCGAAGGATGCTACATTATGCTCATATATTTCTTTATTAGTAAGGGCACAAAAACAAACTTGTGTTATCGTTAATGCAATTATTGCTTTTTCAAAAAGAATAAAATCTTTGTTTTAAAAGCTTAAACCCCTTGAAAAACTAGTCTGGGAAAATCTGTTCTGGGAAAATCTGTTCTGAAAATCTGGTCTGGGAAAGTCTGAGAGAGAAAAGTCTGACAAAGACAAAGTCTGATTTGTGTGATCAGTAGTAAATTAATGTCATCCATCCAACCGTGATTTCTCGATATATTGTGGTCTAATTACACAAGGCATACAAGGTTGCAGAGAATGCAAAATGCATTCAGGTTAGTCCAGGTGTTCATCAACATAAACATACCTCGTCATGATCTTATGTTTTCCCTATTCATATAGGCTACTGGACACTGTGGTTTACAGCAGTGGTTTTCGGGTTTAAACTAGACCACTATGAACTGTATGACTAGACAAAGTATCCCAATGCTGTGCAACCTTCTCTGCAGAGCAAAGGATGTTAATGTTAATTACCTAAAGTGTTTAGCATATTAAAGTTTGGTGCGAGTTACTTACATCACATGATCTAATTAACTCAAGAGAGAGAGCGAGAGAGAGAGAGAGACAAACGCACAAAGGCACATTTCCCAGGGCGCAACTACTGTACTTTGGCAGAGGCCTAAAAAAGTCTCAAATACTTTTGCAAACTTCCCACATAGTCCTTGAGATGAATAAAGAGACAGGGTCAAGTCTGTTTTTTACAGGTACTCAAGAGACCTGTCCTTTCACTCAAATGACTCACGCCAGTACTCATTCACGCAACGAGGTCAGGGTCAAGGCCATTAATATGTACACTGGGGAAAAAAAATACATTTTGAAAGAATTATAACTTGTGCATAAAGTATCTACTTTTTTTCCATTCCAATCCCATAAATAAGAGTTTTTGGCAATACGAACATTTATAACAGGGCCCAAGACGGCTTGCATTTCTTTGTTCTATTTAATAAGGAGGTGAAAAAGTATGTCTGGCATAAGCTTCTTATGTAAATGGAGCTTCCTGCAGAGACAAAGCAGGGTTTGGGGACAGCTGAATGGGTGAGTGTGAGTATGCAAATGGGGTCACAGCAGAGATGTACCAGTAAATAGCCAAAACGCTGGAGCTGTGCACAGTCAATGGTGGATTACAATAGGGGATTCATTGCAACACTGAGAAGAGAACCATGGTTATCAATACACAATGGACAACCAGGACCTGGGGCAACACATTAGTGCAGATGGACGTCATTGTGACTGTTTTGTTTATAACTTTGTGTTGAGTTTTTTTTTTTTTTTTTTTTTTTTTTTGGGGGGGGGGGGGGGCTTTTCCATAACTACATAAATAGTATTGTTCAAGACACCCTTCAACTTGGGTTTACTGAGGTCACTGTGTGGTTAATGCCCTTGATAAGTAAATCGGGCATTCAAACTCATCTAGAGTCAACCAATGATGTTTAATCAGCTATGCAGGTTAGCTGAAATTACACTGAGAAGTGGAAGGGCTACAGTAGGACTGAGAACCACTACAAACTAATTGTTTGCTTCAAGTCCACTATCTGTACTCTGCTTTTGAGTATGTAGAAGTAAAAGTATTGACCTGACAAAGGTGACACTCCATTTACATCAATACAATGTCACTGAAGTAATTAGGGCCTAGTATAGTGGATTGTAGGGCATTTTGTACTGTGAAAAAAACATTACTTTTTAACTTGATATATCTTGCAGGCTGTTGTTAGTATGTGTGTGTGTGTGTGTGTGTGTGTGTGTGTGTATGTGTGTGTGGCAGGCCAGCTGGCTTCAGAGCCAAATACATTTTGCTCTAAACCTAAACAGGCAGAGGGGGCAACAACACTGTCAGCTACAAACCTAAAACACTCCTCCCACTTAACTTTACGCCAGTATTTCACAGCAACACAGCCGTGGGAGGTAAACCCACACACACGCAAATAAAATCAGACAGAAAAAAAGTCAACAAACCCAGCGGCAAGAGCAGCGCCAAAAGACGGCAGAGACGGGAGCCGCGGTAGCGAGCGCGAGACCCACCAACAGCGGGACTGGAGGTGGAACAGACACAGCAACAGCGGCAGCGTGCTAGCAAGGTCGTTAGCGGAAAAAACAACAACAGGTACAAAAGTTCACAGGGCTCGTCTGGCAGAGAGAACAATAGCAGCTTCAAACTGCGCCTGAACAAACAGCATAACCAACGACGGAGAAAAAGAAATTTGCCAGAGCCAAGGTTGGGCACGGGAGTGGGAGGTGGAGAGAGGTGGAAAGGGTTGGGACTGGTTGTGGGAGGGGGGAGGGGGGGGGGGGGTGTCATTGGAGAGAATCCGTGGGGGGGCACAAAAAAAAACATTTCCCGTTTCAAAGTGACGTGACCTTCTTGATTTCTTGTCACCTGTCACAAGATGGGCGCGTCTGACAGAGAGAGAGAGAGAGAGAGAGAGAGAAAGAGAGAGAGAGAGAGAAAGAGAAAGTGTGGGAGTCACGACGGGGAAAAAAAACGAAAAAACAATCCAGTCATCCTCTGCCTCTCTTCAGTCACCACCACCACCGTCTGTCCTCCCAGCTCCACCTTCCTGTCAGAACCCGCTCACTTCTCCACACTCTGCCCCAGTTGACTTCCGCAGCCGCAGCAGCAGCAGCAGCAGCTACTGTAAAACAGCCACCAGGCTCTCACAAGAGGCCCAATCTGGGCTAAACGCTGAGGCGATAGGGCGACCGGAGGTGATGTGGGGAGTTTGGGATGGAACAAGCTGGCAGAGGCCCTCAGGCTCTGTGACGTCTCTCTCTCTCTCTGTCTCTCGCTCTCTCTATCCATCTCTCTCTCTCTCTCTCTCTCTCTGTCTCTCTCTCTCTCTCTCTCTCTATCCATCTCTCTCTCTCTCTCTCTCTCTCTCTCAGCCTGTGACTGACATCGGAGAAGTGTCTGACAGGCCCTCAGCTACTCCTGCCGCGCGTGCTTCTCCATCCTTTATTTATGAAGCTTCCCAGACAAGTACCACATTTCTGCCCCCCTCTCTTCCCCTCTTTTTTTTCAGTTACTCTCACAAGGCGGAACAAACAGACGAAAACAACTCAAACCAGACTAAACAACTGCAAAACAAGCCTTTGTTTTATGGAGTGTTTTCAAATATGTGAAAAGGGCAGCAGAGCCATAGGGGGTGCTGCAATAGATACTCTCAAAAGCTGGTCTCCAAGACACAAAATGGGTTGAGAGCTTTTAAAATCTTTTTTTTTTAATGATTTTTTTTATGATTTATTTGCTCGATTTGCCCTATTCATTCGCTTATCTCCCCCCTTGTCTTTGGCAACAAAGATCAAGATAGCAGGTCAGAAATGAGCCCTGTGGAT
>NC_055974.1:13242086-13252086 GCF_018492685.1 Alosa sapidissima
AATAAAAATGATACTGCCATTTATATATTCCAGTATGTCAACTGTGTGTGCAGGTGTGTGTGTGTGTGTGTGTGTGTGTGTGGGTGTGTGTGTGTGGGTGTACAGTAGTCTGCTCTAAATTAGAACATGCCCTCACAATAGACACAGGTAGGAATTCAACAGTGGAGGGATATCATCGTATAGGGAACTCACCACATCACCCTGCCTGGTGTCCTTCCCCGAGGAGATGAGAATATAGTTCCAAACCAGCGGCAGCAAAAGGGTTAGAGGAATCATGTAGAGCTCAAAGTTCCACACGACAAGGACAAAGAGCTAAGAGAGAAACAAAGAGAACGAAGGGCAACAAAATTAGACAGAATTTGGACCCTGCGGAATCAGAACCACTCCACATTTAGTTTGTAAAGTACATGCTTTATACAATGTCATATGTCCTCTTTATTTGATTCATTGTTAGTCAGTCATATTGTTGAAGGACTTTCAAGGGGTCCCATATATCATTACCAGCCCCCGACTATCACCCAACCGGCTCAACAGTGCACTTCGCTGAGTGCCTCTGCATCCCAGTGCACATCAGAGTGCTATGCTACGCTCTGGTAATGGCTGCTGTGTGTGGCCACCTCCGGCCCCCTCTCGGCCCCTCTGGAGAGCGGGCTCACATGCCCCCAGCGTCCCCTGCGCTCCACTCTGAAGCTCCGAGGCCAGCCGCCGCCGCCGCTCCAAGAGCCCGGGTCATCCTCTTCCCAGCTCCCAAATGGCCGCCGTGGCTAAACTGTCAGAGCTTCCCCCCTCTATCCTATGCTCTCTTCATCCCCACACACACACACACACACACACACACACACACACACACACACACACACACACACACACACACACACACAGACACATTCACTCTCTCACACACACACACACACACACACACACACACACACACACACACACACACACCCACCATCCCTAGCCTCCCATCTCAGCAGTCTCACCCGCCGACCCTGCCACCCCTAACCCCGCAGAATCCTGCCACAAAGCCCTCAGCCATGCAAGCCTGTTCACAGATGGAGAGAGTTAGGAGGGGTGGGTGGGGGCGAAGAGCCTTTTTCTCTTTCATGGGAGAGTTGCAGACAGCAGGTACGGCCAGATCGCAAACGGCAATACGGGAACAGAGAGAAACGGCTTACCTAATTTCATGTTTTTCAGTGATTTGCACTACTTTTACTATTAATATAAATTCTGTGGAGGTAAATCTGGAAAGTATAAACTAAGACTTAATAATGTGGAAATAGATCTCCACAATGTGGAAAAATATATGAATCTAAAAATCCATAGTGGATAAAAAAAAAAAACTAAACTGTAAATAAAGATTAATTCTGCTTAATTGCTGCATAAAAATACAGTCATGATTTTTTTATGTTAAAAGTAAGAGAAATGCTGATATCCACCAATACAAATACTGTCTATTTCCATTCTAATAGAGGGAAATACTGCTGATACTCAGGTGTAGCCTTGATGTTTTCACATTAATTATAGCAACCCTGAACACATTTATGGAAGAATATAAAAGCACTGAAAAGGTGTGATAACTTCATTCACTGAAATAATAGTGAAGTTTTCAGCTATCAAAATGAGCACAATATCCAGCTGAGACGGTTACCTGCGAGGAGGAATTAGATATAATTGAACTCCTGACAGAACTCTAAAAGCTTGGGATTTCTCAGTGGGCATTATGAACATTATGAATAAAGTTTCTAAAACACACACATGCAGGCTCTCTCTGTCTCGCATGCACACACACACACACACACACACACACACATACACACACACACACAAAGAGAGAGAGAGAGAGAGAGAGAGAGACACACACCTACAGAGCTCTAATCAGTTTCATCAGTGGGGTCCTAGGGGATAGAACAGGTCAGGTGTGTCCTGAGTTAGATGTCCATTGTTTACATTCTATTGCTTCGATCCATTACCTTCCTGCAACCCAAAGCTTGGACTAAACTTAAACCACACACACACACACACACACACACACACACACACACACACACACACACACACACACACACACACTAATACATGGGCATGGAGTAACTGAACCGGCTTTTGTTTTAAATTAAACATGAAGACAGCCAGATTTATACTCACTCAAAAGTGCCAGTTCACGCTCATTTAAATTTTATTTCATTATTTTCATTTAAGCTAAAAGAAGTTTGGAAAGCAACTCCGACAGCTTCGCTCTGGACCTTTCGCAAACCATTCTCGGCAAGCTGTCTCATGACACACACTTGGTCCTGAAGGTTTTTTTGTTGATTATGTTGTGTGGACTGAGACAGGGTGAAGGTTCAACTCCTGCATATAAATTCCTATTCTTCTACAATCCTTGGCCCAGTACTGGGCCTTGGACTCATACAAAATTAAAAAAAATAGATATCGGTGTGTACATAAACAAAAGCAAGTATAAATTATACATTACAAATGAGTTGGCTGGAGCATTTGCATATCGCTCAGGGCAGAATATTTCATTCTAATGGGTCTGTCCAACGCTGGTCGGTTGCCACGGCAGCGACGGAAAACAACAGATTAGAGTTTTCTTCGTAATAAAGAGCTGTTTAGGGAACAGGAAAATTTTATCTTCAATAATTCAGCAGTTTGTCCGTAAACACTCCCCCATTTTGTGTGCACACACACAAACCTGGAGTCCACAACAGCACACACAAAAACAAACAGACACACACACACACACACACACACACACACACACACACACACACACACACACACACACACACACACCTGACATCCAACTTCAATATCTTTCTGCAACCCTACCTCTGCACTCAGCATTTCCTCATTGTTAATATGTACTGCTTTGGCCTCCCCTAAACACAATTTAAACCGCTTTAATTCATGTTGCACCTGCTATAAAAATAAGTGCAATAAAAACTTGGCTCTAATGATATATAATTCAGGAGGAACTTCAATTTTAGGCAGCAGACAGCAGTCCAATGTTTTATTGAGGGCCGTCAATGCAGAACAAAAGGGAGAAAAAAAATACAGAGCTACAAAATTATTACAAAGAAAAGAGATATGAGTTCCCTCTAAAATAATAGAACCAGACAAATGCTGCCGAGCGATCAGCTGTAAAAATGCCAAATAAACTCCGGCAAACATAAAGCATCGCCGTCGACGACGCACAACAGTCAGAGGGAGCGGTGATGGAAAACATCACTTCTTTCTCTTCCTTCTTTTACCAGACCAGAGAGCCAACAGAGAGTCCCCTCTACTCAGCTTCACTTGCTCTTGAGAGGAGCCTGTGGTTATTTAACCTGTGGTCCGAGGTAGACTGTCCCCCCCACCACACACACACACACACACACACACACACACACACACACACACACACACACACACACACACACACCTACCCCTAAAACCAACCACAACATCTCATTGTTCTGGCCCGGGGGCAGGCGAGTGGGTGATTGACAGGCGGAGGCAAGCAGACACCCGCGGGCCAGAGGAGGTGAGGTACCGCGGGATGAAAGGCGCAGGGGTAGAAGGGGCCGGCAACACTGCCCCTACCGCCAGGGCACCGGGAGTGGAGCGGATTCACCCGGGCTTCACCCCGGAATTACTGCCCTACTGGGTGACCGGCTCACCCCCATCGCTGCCCCACTGCGAGAGCACCTCACCCCCACCACGCCTCCACTCAGAGGGAGAGAGAAAGAGAGAGAAAGAGAGAGAGAGAGTGAGAGAGAGTGAGAGTGAGAAAGGGCACCTGAGCGCTGGATAAAAAACAACCTGAATGAAGTACTGAGCAAAAAAAAAAGAGAGAAAACGAGGGAGAAAGAAGGAGATTGATAAATGGTGACAAGACAAAGGAGCATGGACAAGCAGGCAGGGAAAGGAAAGGATAGAAAGAAAGAAATAGAGAGAGAAAGAAAGAAAGAAAATATGGGAGAAAGAGAGATAGAAATGCAGAAAGATAGAAGGAAAGGAAGAGGTCAAAGAAAAAGAGAAAATGAAAGGTGAGAAAGAAAGAGGGGAAGAGAGAAGGCAAAGGAAAGAGAGGAGGAGAGAAGGCAAAGGGGAAAATGAAATGGAATCTGCGCGTCTCAGTAACTGTGGGCTTTGTTAGAGTGCATCCAGCTAGTGACAATGCTCCTGGCACACAGTACAGTCTTTGTGGAGGTGCGCCGATCAATTACCCAGTCTGTTCCACACTCCATCTCCTCCTCACACACACACACACTCAAAGCACACTGTGGACACACACACACTCCTAACACCCACACAGAGCACTGCGACACACACACACACACACACACACACACACACACACACACACACACACACACACACACACTAGGATGGCAACTTCAACTTCAGCACAGATTCCTGATAGTTTTTCATGAGCCAAGTATTTTTATTCTATAACAAAGGTCTAAAATTATTAATCTGGCTTTTTGGCTTCTTTCAACATCAATGTTACCACTCAGCTACTGCTCTGTGCATAATACTCCTGAAGTAAAAAGTGTAATCTAGATCATTTCTGTGCTCCTATTTTTTATTGTTTAATTTGAGCATTACATCACAACAGATAATATCGTAAAATTTATCAAAAATTAAGCTAAGTGAGATATTTATATACATTTATATTTTTCTATATAAAAGGCAAACGAGTGAAAACCACAGATTGGCTTTTGAATAATCTCCCTTCTTCACAACTCAACCCAAAGACTGCAACAGAGGATTAGAGAACATTTTCTCACAGTTTTGCTTCCCAGAAATGATTATATATTTTCAGAAAACTCCTCAAAATTAACTTTGTATTTTTACGTATTGATGTGATTTCACTTAGTTAATGAGCAGATTGATTAAAGTCACTAAACACAAGTACATCAGTAGGACATAATCTGGAGCTGCCAACGGTTTTAGTGTTTCACACAAAACATTTTAAGAGAACTGCAGTTTGGCAACCAATGGCATAAATAAGTTTGGCACTTTGTGTTTGGCAGTCAGAACTGAGCGCTTAGAGACTCTGTTTGGCTGTAAGCGCATTCAAGGATTGCTCTGTTCCTCTCTCTCTGCTATAAAGCCCCTTCAGAAATGAATAAAAAATAAATAAATAAAAAAACGGGGGGGAGAAACATTATTATTACAGCCATCTCTGTCGTGCCAGTGTAAAGGCTGGCATGTTCCAAAAGCATATGCAAACAACACAACACTATGTCAAGGAGTTTGATAATAGAAATAGATTGATTTACTCTCTCCCTCTGCCTGGTCCATGTCCTCAGTCTCCCATTGCTCCTGATAGAGCAGGGTGCTCTCGTTCAGTGGGGCTGCAGTGCCACCTGCAGGTGGCGCACAGTACTACCTAAACACTATCACTAAATACCACACAGTGGCCAGTGCTGACCCTAACGCCGGCCACAGCCACTGACCGACTGGCATTATCTTTTCTCCGTTCCTCAGAGATACTCTATACTCACTAATACATGTAAATGGGTCCTTTTAAGTTTCTTAAGAGATAACGTGATACTAATGTTCATATCAATGATAGGTGATTTGATATATTCCCTTTATTCCATATGATTCTATATTATTCATACTATAAGTTGATATCCCTTAAGTACATGAATAAATTATGTTGTTTACCTTAATATGTCAGCGATGCTTGTGTGATCTTAGACATGTGTCCGTGTCCGTGACACTCACACACCCACACACATACACACTCAAGACACACACACACACACACACGACACACAACACACACACACACGTACACACACACTCACACCCTCCTTCGCCCCCTAAGTGACAGTATTGGGCCTTTTTTTAATGTGTTGTCGCGTTGTTCTTTTTATCTAAATGCAAAGCAGGCGAGGGGGTGCTCCAGTTTCCTGGCGAAGCCGCTGCCTTGTCTGTGCTCTCCTGGCGATAAGAGCACTCCCTCTCCCCTGGCCCATATAGAGGCTCCGCTATCACTTCCCCACTGCCGCCACCACATCCACAGCCACCTCCATCCTACCCCCAACCACAGGCCTCTCCCCTGGTGCCCCCACCCCCCACCCCACTCAACATAACCCAGACAATGCCCTCACTATTTGCTCCCAATTCAAGCCCCAATTGGAGATAAAGTTACAGCAAATTTGTTTTGGGGGAAGAGTCAGGTAAGACTCGTGCCCTCTGGGAGCACTAGCATCTTCTCTTGTTCTCACTTTCTGCATCTCGCCCTCTTCTGCTCTCTGTCTCTCTCTCTCTCTCTCTCTCTCTCTCTCTCTCTCTCTCTCACTTTTTCCATTTTGTGCATCTCTCTGACTCTCCTTGTCTCCCCCTCTCCTTCTCATTCCATCATTCCTTGGCTGTCCCTCCATATCCCTCGCTCAGGCTTCCTCTTTAAGGGCTCCTGACTCACAAAGAAGGCAGGAGTGTTAAGGACAACCCAAGACCATGGTTCAGCCACAGCAACAAAACAAAACAAAAATAATAGTATAAAAAAGAACTATTTTGTGTGACACTTCCAAACTCAAGTCCAAACAGTGTGCACTCAAGGAAACTAGGAAATTGAAAGGACCCACATCCCTGAAACACAGACACTCGCACAGACACACACACACACACACACACACACACACACACACACACACACACACACACACGGAAGCACTAACTAGAATCCCACCTCATCACAAGTTAGTCTTCTTGATGGGAGGAAGCTAAACAATGTATTTAGACATTTTAACTTTTTTAACCTATTTGGTGAGTCAGAGATATATAGGTGGGAAAGGAGAAAGGGAGAAGGTGTATAAAAGAGAGCAGGTGGAGAAAAAAAAACAGAAGTTTAGTCAAGGAGAGTGATAAATTCCCTTGGACTGCTGAGAGGGCACATTTTCAAGTGTAAACGCTTAATCCTAAAATATCATGGAAATATCATCACAATACGCCGCAAAGAAGGGCGAACAGCCCGTGTGAGGGAAAAAAAATAACGGCACAAGATAAATGAGGCGATGCACTCTCTCTCCAGTCCCACGCCGCTCTACTGCTATTTAGCGTTTTAGCATCTGCCATGTTAGCGGTCTCTTTACACCAGCCAACCTTCCAGAGGAACTTTTGAACTCTGTCTTCTTCTCTGTGTCTCTCTGTCTCTTTTTTATCTCTCTCTCTACCTCTTACACACACACACACACACACACACACACACACACACACACACACACAAATTTGTCACCCTAAAATCTCACAAGGAATGTGTGACTTCAGCGGCAGGTCCACGGTAACAGGGGGGAGAAAACAACAGGAGTCCTACAGAAGCACTTGGGCAATGCTTCACCTTGGCTGACTATAAAAAGAATACTAAGAAAATGAGCGTCATGATTATGAAACCTCTCACAGCAATACAAGAAGTAAATGAGGGATGGAGAGAGAAGGAGAGAGAAAGAGAGAAAAACAGCGTGAAAGAGAGAAAGAAAGAAAGAAAAATGGTACAAGAGAGAGAGAGAGAAAGAGAGAGACGGATGCAACAGAAAAAGACAGTGTGAAAGAGAGAAAGAGGAAGACAGTGCGAGAGAGAGAGAGAGAGAAAGAGAGAGATGCAAAAGAGTGCTATGCTTGCTGGAAGGACAGTGCAAAACAAAGCATCTCTGCTAAAGTGGAAAGAGTACCTGCTCCAACCTGAGTTGTCTCAACAGAGGCCAAAGGCCCTTCTTCTCAGGTACACTGCACCTGACACACTAGTGGAACACTTGCAACACCAAGTGTACACAGTCACTCACACGTATTACATAACAACAATAACAGAACCACCAGTGACAAAGAAGCATGTATGAACTGGCCTAAATTCATTTTAACATAATTGGCTGCTATGATGGAGTAAACCATTAACACCCAAAAAATCTACTGATGTGCACTTTACTTGTGTAACAAGAAAAAGCACATGTGAAGGAAAATTATCAAACTAGCAAATCCAATAAAACAAAGATATGAAGAAAAATATCAACCAATGCATTATATATTTATATAATTTATTTATGATATATATACATATATATAATATATATATATATATATATATATATATATATATATATATATATATATATATATATATATATATATATATTCTCCCTTGTCACTCATTCTGCTTTGGTGACATTTTCATTAATTCTTTGCCACGGCCTGGCCTAGCCTAGGTGGTGGTGGTGGTGGGGGCGGGGGGGGGGGGGGGTTGAGTGTGATAGCAGGAGGTAGGAAATGTTAACTGATCAATACCATTTCCCTCCTTGCCTTCCCCGCAATGACCTACACTCACGCCAGCCGTGCCAGACACAAATGAAGAATGTGTCAAACACTAAAATGTTAATGGTCGCTGTGGTGACAAGTCGGGCGGCTGCCGGCTGGCAGAGCCCGGGCGAGACGAGGTGAGCTGGTCGTGCTGCGACGCCGTACAGGGACGAGGCGAGGGACGACATATGTAGCATCACGGGGTGGGATTAGCACGTTAGCTTCCTGCTTGACATTACTGAGGGGCTTAGGGGGAGAGGAGGCAGCTCTGACAAGGGCACACGTTTGCCTGGGCCAATTATGCACGCTGTGCCCCCCCCCCCCCCACACACACACACACACCCGTTTGATGCCTAGCGCACCTGACAAGCAACGGCTACAGCGGCTAGGGAGGGACGAAGGACACGCCGGGATGAGAGGAGAGGCTGACGGGGGATTCAGACGTCTGAATGCACCTACGCAGATACACTGAGAACACTGTGCATTCTTACAGAGAAGTGCATGTGAATGTGTGTGTGCATATGACTATGCCTGTGTGCATGAGTCTTTATAGGACTAGTGTGTGCACGCAACATGGTATTCATAATTAATAATACAGTTGTGTGCATGTTTGTGTCATTCCATCTATATATTTCATCATTGTATATATCCCCATATCTGTGTGTGTTTGTGTGTGTGTGTGTGTGTCTGTGTGTGGTGTGTGTGTCTGTGTGTGGTGTGTGTGTGTGTGTGTGTGCGTGTGTGTGCGTGTGCACGTGTATTTCATGTGAATGCTTTGGTTACAGGGTTGATCACCCTCTCTTACCACAAAGGCACAGATGCTCCTCTGGGGAGACTCCCACTCGAAGCAGCTGTTGATGTAGCAGCCAGCATTGATGAGCACCATGATGCAGCGCCGGACACGGTTAAAGTTCTGAAGCAGGAGCTGGACAAGAGCAGCACAGTGCGGGTCAGTCAGCGCAAAAACACAAAGGCCTACATGTACTGTACCCCTAACAACATTACGGATTCATACTCGTAAATGATGCTGTCCCACGCACTATAATTGTGCTTCACATATGTTTACAAGTAGGCATACAGTGTGTGAACCTGTCTAAGCGAGTCTTCATATTGCATTCATAAAGTCTCAAAGAATATAGGAACTATCTCTACAGTATTGAAATGACTTCATATAGCAGGCATTTTGCATTATGTACCCCTGATTTAATGCCATAGTGAAGTTAAAGTGCTTTACTGTAGTGATGTTCATAGACCATAAACCAGCCACACAACTTTGACATTCAATTGTCATTAGATTTTATTTGCAGTCTTTTTGTGTCCAAAAGGAGCAATAAGCCATTTTAAAAATTGTACAACTTATAATAATTAGCGCTCCATATTGGAATAAAGTCTGTCTTTGTAGCCGTCATGTCTTTTGTCACACTGATATCATTGCTTCATAGAGCGGTCATTAAGCTTCGCCAGCAGTTGTCATGGTGATGAGCCACGAAGTTGGTAGAGGGGAAGAATTCACCAATGGGAGGGTCCGACGAGGTCTTTAGGTGCGTTTGTGTGAGTCTATATCACAAAGCCTGCTCTGAGGAACACATGGGGGCTGCCTTGAAACCGTGCTAAATAAATGACTGTTGTTTTAAAAGCTGCGTGGTATGGGCGATGCAGGAGCTTGGAAAGGATGTTTGGGAATAACCCCCCCCCACACACACACACACAC
>NC_055974.1:13257086-13264586 GCF_018492685.1 Alosa sapidissima
TGTATTTTGTATGTATTTTATTCTTTTCAAACATTTTTAAATTCATGGCACAATTATGTTTCAAAGCCACCGGTATTTACAAACAAAATAAACAATGTAGAAATCAAAAAGTAATTAAATTGTTTTTTTTCCCACCGAAATTTGAAACTTAACATACTTTGAATATGTGTGGACAAAAAAAACTTACAGTATGAAGGCAACTCCAGAGACATGTTATAAAATATGATGGCCTATATATTTTGCGTTTGAAACGTGCTATTTAAATACTCATGTTAATGCCTACTCTTTGTAAATGGAGTAGAGTCCTGCTTCTCCCTAACAAACTACAAACTCTTAATTTCTGCTTTGATGTTAACTTTTAACAAAACATTTGGGAGCACTTTTATTGTTTGTTTAAGAACATGTTTTTTAAAAGCTGGGTCAGATTGCAAAACAAGACATATTACTTATGAATCGCAAAGAACCAAGGCTCACGCGTGTGTAAGAGTGTGTGTGTGTGTGTGTGTGTGTGTGTGTGTGTGTGTGTGTGTGCATACTCACGTGCATGTGTGCGTCACGAAAAAACAAAACAAGAAACCTTTCCTTTCAGACAGAGAGTCACACAATGGATTGCATATATAAATTCCCCCATCCGCGAATACAAGTGTCACTGTTTTCTTTGAGTTTATCAAAATGTTAAGACAAGGGCAGGACATTTAAGTTGATGTGTTAAATAAATGTCACTAGGATCAATGGTGAGACTTGGCTGTCACAGGCCATATCCATTTCACTGGCATATCGACTCGGCTGGCTCGCCTTTAAGTTCATATTGATATTCAATCCAGAAGTGCATGTCATTACTCCGAGCCTGGCGCGGCATCAATACTGTCGCCGGTCAACTGAAATGTGTTTTTTGACAACTAATTAACATCAACATTAACGTATCTACTTATTTCGTCAGTTGAGATTAATGCGTAAGAGAATTTCTCGGTAACACTTTCTATGAAGGTTGTATTTATAACGCCCTATGAATGCATTCATAATGTTTTATAAGGTGTCTATAAAGCATTGTAACGCTCATTATTACCATCTATATATATTCACAATGATGCATTATGACAACTATTTATGAATGATTATCATTTTAATCTGAATAATGCATTATAAATATGTCAAGATCTGCCGACTCACTTGTCAGTTTTATGATGCATCATAACTACTTCTCTCTGCTAAATACGTATAGTGATGCATAAAGAGTTTTGACTTCTACTGTAGTCCTATATATCTATAGCTATAAGTATATGTAATAAAGTTATAATAATTTATACATCTCCCTACAGCACACAATTATGAACAGCTATGTAATAACGTAAGTGTTTGCATAGCTGTCAGCTCTAAGTAAAGTGACAAGAATATGACCCTATTATTAACAGATATAAGTTCACTGAATAATGAAAGGGTGCAATGAACTAAGGAGTCTGCCATCTTTACCCCATATGCACAATATTATAAATTACTATGTTAATGTCATAGGTGTTATTTGTCAGCTTTAGGTAAAGTAGAGCAAATGAGGTGTTGTTATAAATAGATATAAGATCATTATAAGTAAATATGAGGCACAATGAAATGAGAGCCTGGACATAAAGACAAAAGGAATGCATTTAGTTCACTTTATTTTTATTTAAACCAAAGGTCTATTTTGATTCGAACGATCTTTCATAAGATAGATTTCAGTGGCATTGTGAGTTTTATTCCAAAAATAACCACCACCACAAAATATAGGACCATGCCGTGCCACTTGTGTTTGTGTAATGTGCTCAGAGCATTGATAATTATGTGTGTTGGTTTAAATGAAAATAAAGTGAACTAAATGCATTCCTTTTGTCTTTATGTTCAGGCTCTCATTTCATTTTGCCTCATATTTGTTTATAATGATCTTATATATATTTATAACAATACCTCATTTGCTCTACTTTACCTAAAGCTGACAAATAACACCTATGACATTAACATAGTAATTTATAATATTGTGCATATGGAGTAAAGATGGCAGACTCGGTACTTAGTTCATTGCACCCTTTAATTACTCAGTGAACTTATATCTGTTAATAATAGGGTCATATTCTTGTCACTTTACTTAGAGCTGACAAATAACACTTATGATATTGCATAGCTGTTTATAATTGTGTGCTGTAGGGAGATGTATAAATTATTATAACTTTATTACATATACTTATAGCTATAGATATATAGGACTACAGTAGAATTAAGCATTACAATGCTTTATAGACACCTTATAAAACAATATGAATGCATTCATAGGGCGTTATAAATACAACCTTCATAGAAAGTGTTACCAATTTCTCTATATGGTATAAGATGAAAAAATATTTACAATTATTTTAACATAATTCACTGAAGAAACTGACTATTGTGGAAGTTATTCCTATATATAATATTAATACTAAATGGCTGTTTAATAAAAAAAGAAAATGTGTTTATTTGTACATTTATTTATGTATATTTTCTATTATTATTTAGGGCCAATCTAATTAAGAAACTTTAACAAAAGTGGTGCTTCCTTCTTTGTCTGTATAATTACTCTATATGTGGAACATGCCATTTTAATATTTGTGCTGTTTTCCGCCTGATGCATATGATCTCGACAGGTTGATACGGTCTGAGCAAAACACTATGTGAAATTGTGCGCAAATGAAAAACATGCATGCCCTTGTCTATAACGTGCAAGGGCTGCTTTGGTGTCCGACGCTGCCCTCGAAGCCAAGCGTGGAGGAGTTGGCGCGGGGAGAAATCAGCGCAGCTGTGCCCGCGGGCTTTTATGTAAATTGCGGCGGAGGGGGGTGGGGGGTTTAGGGAGAACCTGCAGAAAAGGTAGCGCTCGTCCTCGGCTGGGTAATGCGCTAAAGTTCTGCCCGTGACAAGTGGTTGTCACCGGCGACGGCCCCTGACCCTGTTTATGAGGCAGCTGTCTGAGCGGATTTCACGGCCGGCGGTAACTGGAACTTTGAGGCTCCAGGTGTGTGTCCGACCCCGGCACTCTCCCCCCGCCTCTTCTGACCAGCAGGCCGGCTGCTCGGACAGTTTTTTTTTACTACTAAATTACTAATACTGTATATCTGGCTCCAGCAGGAAACTGGTCGTGGGAGCATTATATCTCTAATACCTATCTATGGGTTGAAAAGCTCTCACAACAACATCCTGAATGAACAGATGTGGAGCTGCTACCATTATAAAACTACACATAAAAATCTTCACTCGAAATCCTTTATTGAATATAATTCAGCCTAAATAGTTTCAAACTGACTCAGTGCTTATTTCCCCCATCTACTGTCCTATAACCATTGCTATCACACATTTTACGTAAGAGATAATGTGTTATTCATTTTTTAAGTGATCATTCCCATGTGTTTGTATGGTTTTCACACTCCTGTGTAGTACTTTGGGATACTTAATATGAGGCCCTTCATCGCTGTGCCCAGCCAGCCAATCTCCTAATCGCCTGTCTTTTTTGTCCCCTCTCGCCCTCAGTGCTTAGACTACGCTGTTGATCCAGATGAGAGTGTGAGTTTGTTTTAGGCCGACTCCATTAGTAGTGCGGTCTCATCCACTCCCACTCCCCACCACCCCCCACACCACCACCGCCACTGGTCCGTGTTTGGACCCAAGAGAGGCGACGCAGCACCTCACCCCGCTGAAAGGGGTGAGGACCCCCCCCCCCAACCACTCCCATCCCCTCCTCTCCTCTCCTCAAGTGCTGCTTTTACACAGCGCTCCCATTTACTCTCCAGGCCTGGAGTGCTGCTACTTCACATAAACGCCTCAATTAATTACACTGAGAGAAAGAGAGAGAGGAAGGGAGAGAGGGAGAGAGAGAGGGAGGGAGAGAGGGAGAGAGAGAGGGAGAGAAGGGAGGAAGGGGGGGGGGGGGGCAGGCGAACAAAAGTGTGAGCTCAGGCTTACAGTAGAGAGGGTGGCTATTATAAAAATGTGTGAAAAAAACAATCACACTCTCACACACACACACTCTCTCTTTCTCTCTGCCTCCTCCTTTCCTACACCACCCCTCCTCTAGCTCCCTTCTCTCTTGCTCACTTTCTCTCCCCCTCCATTCTCTCTCTCTCTCTCCTCTCTCTCTCTCTCTCTCTCTCTCTCTCTCTCTCTCTCTCTCTCCTGTCTGTGGGAGCTGGACTTTGAGCATGTGAGCTCTTTATTAGCTGAGGCATTGTAGCGTGGCCCGTGGCCTTGTAGCGCGCCGGCTTGCACCGCGACCGCCGGGGCAGGGAGAGGGAAAGAGGGAGGGATAGAGAGAGATAGAGAGAGAGGGAGGGAGAGAGAGAGAGAGAGAGAGAGAGGGACTGGGCCATGGGTGTGGGCGAGGGAGACCAGGGGAGGGAGATGGGGCCATCTTTGTGCTGTGCGGCGCTGGCTGGCGCAGGGACCGGTGTGAAATCAGAGTCCATGGGGCGGCCAGTCTCCCGGGGGAACACCAGACCACCGCGCAAGGTCAACGTAATGCGCCAGACCATCTGACAAGAGCCAGGGGGAGGGGGAGGGAGAATGTGTGTGTGTGTGTGTGTGTGTGTGTGTGAGAGAGAGAGATTGCCAATATAGCACATCTTCATTAAAGGCTATGTGAGCATACAACCAAGCTCTCTTATTGGTAAGCAGAAGGATAGATCCTTCAAAAAAGGAGACTCAGTCTCTCCAATCAGACTTTCATTACCACCATTTCTCTCTCTCTCTCTCTCTCTCATATAACTGTACCTCTTCATGTCTACAGCAATTACTGTCAGGGGTGCTATGCAGCACACCTCTTATCTCCATACCGTGTTGTCAAAACCACACAAGCCCTACACCCCTTTAGAGCAGAGATGAAAGATTCATTGACACATAAGAGACAGAACTTGCATTCTTCGGCCAATAATCTACAATCATCCACGTCACCCTCATTATCACCCATATCAGCATCACCACTAACAATGTAAACAAGTCATGCAGAATGCATTGAGAATGACAATTAAATACAAAATACAGCAAATATGCATGAGTGTGAATGCATGAAGGAGTGTGTGTGTGTGTGTGTGTGTGTGTGTGTGTGTGTGTGTGTGTGTGTGTGTGTGTGTGTGTGTGTGTGTGTGTGTGTGTGTAGTATAACAGTAGGTTTGTGTCCTCTGGTCCACTTTACTATAAGTTCTGCTTTCTGCTGCATTACTCTATAATTAACACCCTTTTAGTTCAGACTGCCTGAGGGTGTTTGTGTGTGTGTGTGTGTGTGTGTGTGTGTGTGTGTGTGTGTGTGTGTGTGTGTGTGTGTGTGTGTGTGTGTGTGTGTGTGTGAGGGGGTACACAACCTATATATTTGTCATTGTACAATGGTGGCCATGGCAGCAAAGTTGTTATACACTAAAGAACTCCTGGGATTTAAATAAGCACAAAACACAGTGGAATGTATGTGGAAGAACTGAGAAATGACTTTTGCAATCAGGTCATCGGCTATCCCATGGAGTGAGAGCTCCTCTTTTCATTGCTCTCCTCTGTCTTTCTGAAAAACAAATTCAGAGCCGTGTCTTCTGCCTGCGTCCCCTTACGCCTCCCCGCATGGCGGGTTTGATATTAGCGCTCAGGAAGAAAGCGAATGACCCGGGGACAGAGCTGCTAATGTAGGCTACGTCCCCCTCCTGCCGCACGCAAATAAGGACAAACATCTCTGTGTGTGTGTGTTTGCGGTCTCGTTTTTTTTATTTTTTATTTTTATTTTTTCTTTCTTTTTGGGTACCACATGGTTTTTTTTTTTTTTGGGGGGGGGACAGGGGGGGCGAAAATGGGTCTGTCCGCAGTAGGCCCAATTAAAAGTTGGGAAAGATACGAATGGAGAGAAGAGTAAAAACAGTGCCGAGTTTTAAACGAGGCTGTGCCATTTTGTTTCAAACACTGAGGGCCTCAACAGCAGAGAGACTCCTTCATAACAGGCCCTTTAATATCTCTTCCCAGCACTAGCTGCTAACTGCTATAAAATATAATATACTGTATATGCCCTTAATTATCAGTTTTATTTTTGTTGTTTGACTAAATTCAGGACTGTAAAAACACTACAGTACGCTTTTCTAATCTTTCTGCCCTGTCAAACCAATAAATGAAATCTGAAATCTGAAATCCATTTAAGAAAAAGGAGAGTATCTCCAGCCTGTGCCTCTCAGATCCGTGATACGCGCAACGAGAACAAAGTGCATCTCAGACATCATGGAAGGAACGCGGCGTGTAAAATGTAAAAAGTGCTCGGAGCAGACAGAGGGTACGCCCATCGTCCACTCTCAGATCTGACCATTTAAACACTTTTATTGCGCTAGACGTGTTTCTCATCAGTCGAGGGAGTCGCTCCGCTCTGCTGCACACCAGAGAGAGAGAGAGAGAGATGTGTTTGGACTGAACTGTGTGAAGTCACCATGCGTCCCCTTGGACTGATGAGGTCAAAGGGCACCTCTACGGTTCTACGTATCTACATTCTAAGTAGTTCTTAGATATTGAGCTTCAAACTTTTGTTTGTGTGTGTGTTTTATGTTATCTTCTTATTATTATTATTTTATCATTATTCTTTACTTTTTAAACTATTCTTTGACTATTGTCCTTCTATGCTTTTATCAGCTATTCCTGTTTGCTTTTGTTTTTGTAAAGCACATTGAATGACCTCTGTGTATGAAATGTGCTATATAAATAAAGTTGACTTGACTTGACTTGACTTGAGTTATATCGATGTGATGTGAAGTGGAACAAGCCTCTTTAGATATAGTGTCCAAAAATGTATACAACTTCACGAAACACCTCATCTCAATTTATGAAGCTGTCACAGACTAAGAATATGTCAATAACTAAAATGTTGACAAAAATGTCAGATAGAACCTTATCATTCTCAACGCATTAGGCTCATACATCATCATCATCATCAACCGTTTTTTATTCAGGGAGAAATTGACATACATCTCTGTGGACAAGGGGCATGAGCTTGACCAGGGCGTCCTTACCGGTGACGTCAGCGGCCATGAGTCCCTCGGCACGGATGACCTTCACCTGGACGACCCCCACGTCCTTGATGTTGTGGAAGGACTTGAGAAGGCTCTGTGTGAGGGGAGACAGAGGAGGGGGGCTGTTTCAGAGGATCCACACGAACAAGCAGGTTTGAGGAAATGTCCAAGTTGTTGCATTACAAACCAGATAAAGCAACTGTACACTTACCCACACACATCACAAACATTGTCATCCTATGAACAATACTTACTCTTGCCCCATATTTTAAAATGATTTTACTGGTCACAAAAAGGACATTTACTTGGAATGTGTGTGTGTGTGTGTGTGTGTGTGTGTGTGTGTGTGTGTGTGTGTGTGTGTGTGTGTGTGTGTGTGTGTGTGTGTGTGTTGTTATGGTTACATACTGTTGTTTCGGTTTTCTTTTTTTATTGCTTTTTCACATTTGGAAAACAGACCAAAAACTCCAAGCATCCCTGG